>NC_056630.2:99828207-100128207 GCF_002870075.4 Lactuca sativa | reverse complement strand
TTCATACACCCTTTCTTAGATAGCTCACATGTGTGTCTAAACAATTTTCAGAACTATGAAAAGGGATGCCGTAATCATAGTCTCAATTGCTTAGGCATTTGCCATTTCTCACAAGTCCATGTTAGTGTGCCGGTTAACCACACGCGCTCCACTAATGACTTTTGAAAATGCAAATGACACAATTGATATCTACTTAAAATCTATTTAGTGAAAGCATTTCCTCACCATCATTTTCATGAATCGGAGAGAAACCTTATGACACTTAGATTTAATAGTGTATGAGTTCCTATCCATGCGAATTTGTCAAAACCATAATCACAAGATAAGGTTAGTGTCAAATTCAGCCCTACATGGATTAAACTTATTCAATCTTAGTTTCTTGTCACCTTGGTAACACAAGGCCCACCAATGCTTCCAAGTTGAACTCTGATAACTCACATGTAAATTCAACTTATTTGAAGTAGGTACAGAAATAAGAATTATGTCAACACGATAGGTTGAAAACCTTAAGTCGTGTGCTAGTGATAAATTACAGGTTTTACTCTTGATTAAATCTTGAAACTCTTTCAGGATCTTTAAGGCTCCCACTGTCCCCTTGACATATAAGTTTTCCTAGTCAAGAACCATTCCTTGATAAAACAAATATTCAAGGGATAGTGCGGATTCTTATCAAGACTAACACTTCACACAATTGGTCTTAGTTGGTCTTTGTCTCATCCAAGACATCACAACTTACCAATCTCAAATGTACAAGAGTAGAAAACATTTTACTCTTACATTTGATAAGTGTTTTAAACCTTCTTTAAGACATGTCACTCAAATTACAATCTTGGAGTATGACTCCAAGACTTGTATTGGAACGAAGTATGATTCATCTTCTTGATTTAACCATTTCAACAATTTCAAGATCCCTTCTTCTTAGTCATAAGAATGCACTAAGACTTTCTTAGAGAACAAATTTTGATATGGTTTCTTAATCATTAAGATGATCACAAAGCTGATACTAAAGTGCTCTCCCGTCCTTTCAGATTTGAGAAACTTTTATCTTTCTGCCTAATTTGATTCTTCTTATTTGTTTTCCAATGTTACAAAATTATACTTAACCTTATAAGTATAATCATATTTACTAATCTTTAGTAAATCATGACAAATCAATCTTTGTGGTGGACCTTGACCAGCGCACACCCAGTGTACCTAATTCCTTAGTCCTTCAATTGACTCACATATACATGTGATCAAAGAATTAGTCTTAATTTTTCAAAGATGAAAATTCTCATTCATCATACAATACAACTTGTATGATTCCAAGTTTCTGTCCAATTGAAACTTGGGTGATGAAAAACTTTCTTCATTTGGTAAATTCAGACACTACCACAAATGAAAGAATCAAATCCACTTTCCAATATTGCTATTACTGGAAACATATAAGCAACAATTTTCCACCGATGCCATTGTAAGGATATTTTTTTTTTAAAATAAATAAAATTAAAACCTTTTTTTCTTTTATTTTAAAACTTTGCGGAAAAACTTATCCTTACAATCCACATGAAAACCTTGTTGTTATCTATTCACAAGCAATATATTATAACTCTTAAGCAACAGCTCAAAATTCTGATTACCGAACCATGCGATCGAAACCCATCTTCGCAATCAGAATCAGCATATACTTACTTTAAGCTTCCTATCTTTTCTTTGATTCTTAAAAGACATCAGCATGTGACCCATTCACATTATGTAATAAGAATCTCCAAATAGGAACTTAACAGAGTTATACAGTGTATTTTACCCGAAGTAGAGTCAAACCTCTTGACTTGATCAACCTTATGACCTTTCAGGTAAATAGGGCAGCTTCGCAACCAATGCCCCTTTCTTTGGCAATATAAACATATGGAGACCCTTTGATAATGGCACATGAGACTATTTCAGAATTAGCCTTTCTCTTTACCATTTGGTCAACCGAGTTGACTATGGCCGATCCCTTTCCATTGGGAAGAGAAATGCTTTTCTAGATATCCAATGCTACCATTGCCAATGTCCATTTAAGGTTTGGGAAGTTGATCTTCTAACAAAATTTGCTTTACTAGTGTTCCAAATCATTGTTGATTCCACAGCACAAAACAAATAGATAAGATCATTAAGGCTCGTGTCATAGTCTGTCTCATAGTAGTCCCAAAGTGACCCGCTATGTTACTAAGAAGGTGATTGAACATCCAACTTTCACGAGACTTTGACACCCAACTCTCCCGTCTTGTCAATATGTGACTACATCTCCAAGATGTGACCACACCAAGACCTTAACTTGCCAATAGGGCTTGAGTGACTTTAACCTTTTCAAGAACTTGTGGGTGAGGGAGAATAATTGGAGGAGATAAAGGAAGTGAAGCATGATGTTGAGGAACATCATCTTCAAGAGATTTGGGAAGATCATAAATGTCTAAACCAGACATGTTTTGGGAGATATTCAAGATAGTTGATTTAAAGTCCTTAATATGACACCCAATATGAAATATTAAGGCTAGGACCCAACAAACTATTTTATAACTTAGAAGAGGGATGCCGTAATCCAAGCTATAAAATATTTGAAGGTAGGCGAATGACGATTCACCAATTTCCACCATGAAAAACGAAATAATTTATTAGGTTTTAATTGGATTTGAAATTCCTAGATCTTTTGAGATTCATTGAACTTTTCAATGGCATGTTTCAATCTCGAGTGTGCCCTCTCAAATTTTGTGACTGGGATGCCGAGGATCACAAAACAAGGTGTGAATAACCATACCAATTCACTTGGTATCCTTAATATTATCACCTAATCAATGTGCCGGTTAACCACACACGCTCCATTGATCTATGACAAACATTAAGTCACCCTTCGTGGTCCTTACTAGTCCAAGTTAGTGTGCCGGTTAACCACACACGCTCCACCAACGACTTGGTAAGGTACAAAGTGTGAATTCCATGGGTTAGCACCAAATTCACATTTTTCCTAAAGTAACTAAGATTGGGAATTGTTAAGATTTCAGTTACTTTAGTATTTATCATTAATACTTTTAATGAAGGGAGAATTTAAAGTCATTGTCCTACCCGTTCGGCTAACGACCCTCCACCAGTCAAGCAAGCGGTGGGTGAGAGTAGACACCCATTAAGTCGCCATTTTATAGGCAACAACCTTATACCCACCTTATAGACCAGCTTCGTGAATGAGGCCTACTAACGGTAAAACGACTTGTTCTTATACATATATATAATAATTAACCATTAATGTTATAAATAGTATAAGTGTTGAATTTTAACTTTTTTAAAATTCTAAGGGCTAACTTGGAATTAAAGTATTCATAAGTGAAAACTTTTCAAATTCCAAAACTTGAGGGCAAGTTTTGAAACTATTCAAAACTAATTAATTCCATAACTTATGTGTTAAAGTAGTTTTAATCCAAAAAACTCTTCAAGTTCCATAACTTATGGAAGACTTTAAACTAATAAAAGAATTAATCTTTTCTTTATTTTTATAACTTATGGAATTAATTAAGGTTACACTTTATTTATTTATTTATTTATTAATGAAGTGACTCTTGAATTTCCATAACTTGAGGACAAGTTATGGAGTCATAAAAAAAAAAACAATGACACAAGACTCTTCATTTTGTAACCATTACCAACTTTTATGAGTTTTATGAGTCTTTAATGTGACTCTTCATGTAACTTGAGGACAAGTTACACAAACACATTTTGTACTCAACTCTTAGATTAAAATGGATTGAAAACAACTATTTCAATTAACTTTTCTATTAATCTAAGCAACTCATAAGAACAAGATAATTCATATCAAACTTCTTCATGTAATTAGTCTAAACCTTAAACTAATACAAAACATGAATCTATTGACAATTATCTTTGAAAATGGATTAGCATGAACATTACCACATTAAAAAACAAGTTTATAAGTTCAAAAACAACGTAGGGTAATGTTCCTAGTCCATTTCTAGCCAAAAAACTCGAAAATATGCTGTCTGGGGGTCCAACTCGTCGAGTGCATGAACAAACTCGGCGAGTTGGATCGAATTCATCACTTTTAAGGCATGGACTCGTCGAGTCTCCTGATGGACTCGCCGAGTCTGATGGCCAGACAGCACCAGATTCGTTTTTTCAGCTTCTATTGCAGGTATAACAAGAAAACAAGCCTAGGCTCTGATACCACTGTTGGGTTTTGAGCATTCTAACACTCCTAAGTGTACATGCAACCCTAAATACCTTGGATCTATGTTTTCTCTATTATACATGCAAATAAGAATATCCAAGGTATCATCCTAATCTATCATACAAAACATGAATATAACAAGATAGAATACATACCTCTTTGATGTAGAAAGTCCTCATGAAGCTTGAGTGCCTAGCCCCAATAGTGTGGAAGCCTCAAATGGAATCACAATCATCAAAACTCTTAGAATAACTTGGGAGAGTCCTACACTTCATGAAATCGGCTAGCCCTTTTTTACCCTCTCTAGTATAATCCTAGTGGCCGATTTTTGTCAAGAATAAGATCATTATATAGTGTTACAATTAGGGTAAATCCTTAATTGTCATGGCTTTCCATTTCCTTGGATCCATGGGTTCAAATACACCATGGAGCACCCATGGACCATCCTATGGGTTTTAGCCCAACTTGATTATCCATGGAGCATTAGCCCACTATATAAGTATGGATGATTTACACAATCAACCCATATATTTAATTAGTCTTCTTTTGATCACTTAATTAATCCTAGATTAATTCTTGATCAATACTAATTAAATAATCTTATTATTCTTACTATTAATATACTAGAACTTATAATATATTAATAACCATAAGTGTCTTATTTCTCTCATTATAGTCTATCCAAGTGCATGATGGTATGCAACCCAAATGGACCATGCCGGGTCGGGTCAAGTCTTACCAATTATAGTTATGGACTTAGACATTAATCCAACAAAAACCACAACACCCAGCTCCAAATCATGTGTAGGATAATTCGCCTCATGAGACTTCAGGTGACTCGAAGAGTACTATTCACAAACATAAAAACATAAGCATAAATAATGGAAGTAGTAAATAATATAATAGGGATACAAACTAATGATAACATATGGTGCTGCTCGGGTCTCGTCGACCGTAAAATGGAAAGCTTAGCTCTTCACTACAAGAGCCTCGTCCTTGCCCACATGCCAATCCGTAATCCTCAACGTAGCTGGAGTAGGTTCATTCTCTGCTCCTCTAGATAATAATGGGCTATCAGGCTTCTTGTGGTCCGTTTGACTGTAGTGTAAGAATAGTAGTGCTCCAAGAGTGTAATATTTGTTGTAATGTCCAGTCTAGTTGCATTAAAGTAGCTTTCCCCTTCTCCTGACGAATTCCCTCATGCCCCTTCCAACACTTTCCGCAACGACCACGACCATGTTGGCCTCTAGATTGAGAATTAAAAGTTTTGTTCCTCTTCGCTAGGCATTCTATTGTCTGAGCTAGAGTCGGCTTCTGCTTCGTCTGAAGCTCCAACTTAATCTACCGCTCACAGGCTCTGTCAATCATATCCTTCAGGGTCCTATAACCCTAAATCCTAACAAACTCCTTGATTTCATCCCTCGGCATATCACACTATCTTGTCTTCTTCATCTCTTCATCTGCAACATACTGCGAAACCAATAAATACCTCTCCTAAACATGGCAGTGATCTCTTCCACGGTCTCTATGGCATGACGAAGGGCCTGAAACTCCTTAGCCAACTAATACACCTCTGTAGAAGGTGCAAATTATGATATGAGTCTTGCAACAAAATCTATCCTGGTCATGAACTCGGTGGCCTTAGCTCCCAAATCATGACCAACCTTCTCCCACTAGTTACGAGCTCTGTCTCTTAGAAGGTAAGCTACAAACCTCACCTTTGACCTCTCAGGGTAGAAGATCATCCGAAAAACACTCACCATATCTGCAATCCACCGTATTCTAGCAATACGGTCCTTCTTCCTAATGAAATTAGGATCCTTACACGCACGAAACTCTCAAAAAGTGCGAACACAAGCCCCAAGATGATTGACGGCCAACTCTGCATGAAAGTCCCCCCCAATCGTTCCTCCATCAGCTTAGTAATCCCCTCCTTGATCAACCTGAACATAACATGGGTCGAGTCAAGGATATCTCCTGAAATCTCATATGAGAGCTCACAAAGCTCAGCATCACTAGGTCCAGAACCAGAGCTTGAACCAAAACCAGAACCACCTCCTTGTCGAGTAATCATCACAATACTAAAAGACAATATAAGAGGTCATAACATACCCAAACAAGCTCTCATACTACAAACTCCTTATAATCTCTGTGACTTTCCTTGATTTAAGGATGGATCCTATTCTTTCAATAGTATGGGCCAATACTACCTTCCACGTCTGTTTGTACTTTCCTCAAGAATCACCCCGAATTTCAGAAGTCGCTCCCTTATGACTACTCACACTTGGGCTTCATCGCTAAAAAACGCACATGACATACTAAAGACACTTATTAAGCTCTCCTAGGATTCTTTTTGTAACACCGTAAATTTTCAAACAAAATTTTCATTTCAATTAAGTTATTTTCATTCAAACAAAGCATAAACATTTCAAGTGTTATATCAAAATACAAGTCATCTAAATCCCAAGATCACAAAACATCCTTCAGTGTATACAGATCACGCCGGCGCCTTCCCACGGTCCTCGCTAATACCTGAAACACATACATAACAACTGTAAGCATAAATGCTTAGTGAGTTCCCCAATATACAACTTACGCACATACGCCTTTCCAGGCCCTGACCTTCCGGTCCACGTGTCTCAGGGGACTTCCGTCCCTGCTGGGTAAACCTTCCGGTCCTACCCACGCCGACCTTCCGGTCTACAACACAACGCCTTCCGGCCCATAACATAATCGCCTTCCGGCCCATAACATATTGCCTTCCGGCCTACATAAACATACATAGCACGCATAACAATTAACTTATCACATATAGCACGTATATCACATATCATATCCGACCTTCCGGTCACACAGTCAAACCCTTCCGGGTACAGTATAGTGAGAAGACTCACCTCGTGAATGTCGAAAGCTAACAAATCCCGAAGTCACTCGTACTCGATCCGCCGAGCTACAATCTCCCTATAACATCATACATCTCTTATTAACACTTTTATCTTCTAAGTTTGACTATCCCTAAGAGGTCAAACATAGGTCAACTCTGGTCAACGGTCAACGGTCAACTTGACCTGACTCGGCGAGTGCTAGGGCGACTCGGCGAGTCTAGACGTCCTCACCAATTCTCTAAGATCACCTTTCTACTCGTCGAGTACCCTCCTTGACTCGACGAGTTTCTTCTGGAAGAATCACGGGGCCACCCCGACTCAACTCGCCGAGTCTGAAGAACAACTCGACGAGTCCCAGTAAATCTTCAAGCTACTCGCCGAGTCTGTTCATCGGACTCGGCGAGTCCATGCCATGCAACCGCTCAAACTGCTTTCCAAGGTCAGAATTGCTCCGACCATTCATAGGTCTGGCCTTCCTAGACTGATTCATCACGTAAGGTCCTCATTTCGGTGCTCATAATACACCCCATGACTCATAATTTACATTTTGACCTAAGGCATAAGGATTCCAATCCAAAACCTCCATTGATTCCCTAAATGCTCAGGCATGGGACATTCTGGACTTCTAAGGATCCCAATACAGGGTTCCAATCGTTTGGGGGACTAAGGTAACACTCAACCTAGCCACAAAAGGGTTCAATAAACCCTAAATCCATATACACATCAACATAGAAGGATGCAACTCGAAATATTACCTGAATAACGTGCTCTCTGTGTCCCCAATCCTCAGAACGTGGCTCCCCTTGTTGTTCCCTTAACCAAGCCTTCTCTTCCTTGCAAAACAACGCTTCCAAAATCAACAATGGTCTTCAACCTTGCTCCAGATGCTCACAATCGAAATAGGGTTTCTCTCAGAGGACTAGGGTGAACAATGACGGCCATAAAGTTCCTTATATACGTCCCAAACCTGAACGGTTAGGGTTTTCGCTAAACAGCGCAGACTCGCCGAGTCCATATCCGGACTCGTCGAGTCCAGTCGCGAACCCGCGACCAGTTCCGCGATCCTACTCGGCGAGTCTAAGCTCCAACTCGCCGAGTCCCCTCTTAAAACACCTAAAATCGTAAATATAACAATACCTGGAATTCCGGGCTGTTACAAATCTCCCCCACTAGGACTAGACTTCGTCCTCGAAGTCTCACTCTGAAAATAGCTCCGGATGCTGCTCCCACATCTCACGCTCCGGCTCCCAGGTCATTTCCGATCCCTTCCGTTGCTGCCATTGCACTAACACTAGAGGTATCTCCTTATTCCTCAGAATCTTGATCTTCCGATCTCTGATGGCCACTGGTCTCTCGGCATAATTCAGGCTCGCATCCACCTGAATGTCCTCTAATGGAACTACTGCTGACTCATCGGCTATACACTTTCTCAATTGCGACACATGAAAAGTGTCGTGGATCTGCCCCAACTCTGCTGGCAACTCCAAGCGATAGGCTACCCGGCCTATTCTTGCAATCACACGAAATGGCCCAATATACCGGGGTCCCAACTTGCCCCTCTTCCTGAATCGAATCACTCCTTTCCAAGGAGAGACCTTCAGGAGAACGAAGTCACCGACTTGAAACTCAAGCTCGGATCGGCGTCTGTCTGCATAACTCTTCTGTCGGCTCTGGGCGGTCAATAACCTCTGTCTAACCTGCTGAATCTGCTCTGTCGTCTGAAGCACGATCTCTGTACTGCCCATCACTCTCTGACCCACCTCTCCCCAGCAAATGGGGGTCCGACACCTCCTACCATACAACAGCTCAAAGGGTGGCATACCAATGCTCGAATGATGGCTGTTGTTGTAGGAAAACTCCGCCAAGGGTAAATACGCATCCCAGCTACCCCCAAAATCTAACACACACGCTCGAAGCATGTCCTCCAGCGTCTGAATCGTTCGCTCGCTCTGACCGTCTGTCTGGGGATGGTATACGGTACTAAAATGCAATTTGGTACCCAGCTCCTCATGAAATTTCTTCCAGAATCTGGAAGTGAAGCGCACATCACGGTCTGAAACAATCGAGATCGGCACCCCATGCCGAGATACCACTTCTCTCACATATATCTCCGCCAACTTCTCCGCTGAAGAACTCTCACTGATGGCAAGGAAGTGAGCGCTCTTCGTCAACCTATCCGCAATCACCCAAATTGCATCGACTCCTCTGACAGTTCTCGGCAATTTGGTGATGAAATCCATAGCGATCTGTTCCCACTTCCACTCGGGAACCTCCAATGGCTGCAACTTGCCATGCGGTCTCTGGTGCTCGGCCTTAACCCTACGGCAGGTCAAGCACCTCTCTACGAACCATGCGACGTCCCTCTTCATACAGGGCCACCAATACTCTTTCCTCAAATCCAAATACATCTTCGTAGCCCCCGGATGGATCGAAAACTTCGACCGATGGGCCTCTCCCATCAAAGTATTACGCGTACCGCCCACGAACGGTACCCAAATCCGACCCTGAAACGTCATAAGCCCTCGTCCATCCTGAACGAACTCTGAAACCAACCCAACGCCCACTCTCTCTTCTGCATCTCTGGTCGCACAGCCTCGGCCTGTTCCCCACGAATAGCATCCAATACTGGAGCTATCACAGTCAATCTCAAACATACATCTCGCAGTGGAGTGCTCTCCGCCCTGCGGCTCAATGCATCGGCTACCACATTAGCTTTGCCTGGGTGGTACAAGATCTCACAATCATAATCCTTGACCACATCCAACCACCTCCTCTGACGCATATTTAGGTTGGGCTGATCCATCAAATACTTCAAGCTCTTATGGTCCGTGTATATCGTACATCGAACCCCATACAAGTAGTGATGCCAAATCTTGAGAGCGAACACTACTGCCCCCAGCTCTAAATCGTGCGTGGGGTATCTCGACTCGTGAGGCTTCAGCTGCCTCGATGCATATGCTATTACATGACCCCTCTGCATCAACACTGCACCCAGCCCTGAGATCGATGCATCGCAATATACTACAAAATCCTCCATCCCTTCCGGGAGAGCTAATACCGGGGCTTCGCACAACCTTTGGCGAAGTGTTTCAAAGGAGGTCTGCTGCTCGGGACCCCATGAGAATGTAACACCCTTCCGGGTCAATCTGGTGAGCCGCACTGCGATCTTGGAGAAATCCTTAATGAATCTCCGATAATACCCTGCCAATCCAAGGAAACTCCTGATCTCAGAAGGTGACTTCGGCACCTCCCAACTCATCACTGCCTCAACCTTGGCCGGATCGACCAATATCCCTTCCTGATTAACAACATGCCCTAGGAATTGGACCTCCCGCAACCAGAAGTCACACTTGGAGAATTTTGCATACAGCTTCTCCGATCTCAAAACCCTAAGGACCTCCCTCAAATGTTCTTCATGCTGCTCTCTAGATCTCGAATACACTAGAATATCATCGATCAATACAATCACTGACCGATCCAACATCGGCCTGCATACCCTGTTCATGAGATCCATGAACACAGCTGGGGCGTTGGTGAGCCCGAAAGGCATCACCACAAACTCATAATGCCCATATCGCGTCCTAAACGCTGTCTTCTGGATGTCCTCATCCCGCACTCTCACCTGATGGTACCCCGACCTCAGATCGATCTTGGAAAACCAAGATGCTCCCTGCAACTGATCGAATAAGTCATCGATCCTCGGTAATGGGTAACGGTTCTTGACCGTCAACTTGTTCAACTCCCGGTAATCAATGCACATCCGGTGTGAACCATCCTTCTTCTTGACGAACAGAATAGGTGCTCCCCACGGCGAGCTGCTCGGCCGAATGAATCCCTTCCCCAACAACTCCTGAAGCTGCGAGGACAACTCTTGCATCTCTGGAGGTGCAAGACGATAAGGCACCTTAGCGATAGGCGCGGCCCCCGGAACCAGATCGATACCAAACTCTACTTGCCTCACAGGAGGTACTCCCGGCAGCTCCTCGGGGAAAACATCTGGAAACTCACGCACCACTGGGACCTCCTCAACTGATCTCGGTCTCTCGGAAACCTCCCGCGTATCCATCACATACGCCACAAAACCCTTACAGCCCTGCTGTAGACACTGCCTCGCCCTAGCGGCCGAACAAAAAGTTGATCCCGAACGGGTACCCTCACCGTACACCGAAAGAACTCCCCCACTAGGGTCTCGTATAGTCACCAGCTGACGCTCACAGTCGATGACGGCGCCGAATCGGCTCAACCAGTCCATGCCCACAATGACACAGACATCACCCATCGCAATAGGAATCAGATCAATCGGAAACTCGACCCCGAAAATCTCTAACACACATCCCCGGAGAACCTCCGTGGCACAAATCACTCTCTCGTCAGCTATAGAAACTCTCAGAGGCCGACTCAACGACTCACGACTAATGCTGATATGCTGACTAAAAGCCAAAGATACAAAGGACCGACTCGCACCCGAGTCAAATAATACTAGAGCAGGCACATAGTTCACAAGGAAAGTACCTACGCATATCCTAACATAAGCATAACATCTCGACATCAAAATAAATACATGAAATAAAGCATACCTGCCACAACATCGGGCGCAGCGCGGACCTCCTCCGCAGTCAGCTGAAAGGCTCTCCCACGAGCCCTCGGGGCCTCGGCCTTCACCGGTCGAGTCTCAGTAGCCCTGGCAGTAGGTGCAGATCCCTGAAGAAGCTGAGGGCACTCGGCCTTCCGATGGCCTGTCTGGTTGCAATGAAAGCAAGCCGTAAACCCCTTGGGGCATTCCCTAGCAATGTGCCCCTCCTTGCCACACTTGTAGCAAGCACCAGATTGACATGCCCCATCATGACCCTTGCCGCACTTTCCGCAAGTGCGGCCCTTCGGACCTCCCGTCCTCGAATCGGCGGACTTAGTCCGCTTGGCTGCCGGCTGAGACTGAGCCGGCCGCCGGTCCATCCGCTGAGACTCGGCCTCCTCCCTGGCCTGGGTCTCCAACTCAATCTCGCGCTTCCAGGCATTCGCTTGAAGCTCAGCAAAGGTATGATAGGTGGAGTTTGACACAAACTCCCGGATATCCCTCCTCAAAACACCCAAGTACCGGCTCATTCGAGCCTGCTCTGTGGACACCAGCTCGGGGCAGAACATCGCCCTCTCATGAAACTTCCGCGTGATCACCGCAACCGAATCAGTACCCTGCTTGAGGGTCAAGAACTCCTGAACCAATCGTTCCCTCTCCACCGGGGGAACGTACTCGTCACTAAACATAGAGGTAAACCCCTCCCATGTCACTGCCGAAATCTCTGCCAAAGTGAAGTTCGCCGTCACGAACTTCCACCAATCCTTTGCTCCCAGACGGAGCTGGTTCAAAGCGAACCGTACCCTCAGATGCTCCGGACATGAACAAGTGTAGAAGCACCCCTCAATATCAGCGATCCACCTCATCGCAGCAATCGGATCCTGCGTCCCATCAAACTCAGGTGGCTTCGTGTTGCTGAACTCCCGAAACAGCAACGAGTCACCCCCTTGTGGCCTGGCAGCGGCCACATCGACGGTAGCTGCAGCGACTGCAGCCTCAGTCAATGCGGCGTACCGCTCCTCAAAAGTCTCCATCAAGGTGGTCTTAATAGACCCAAACATCTCCGGAATCTCAGCTCGGATCGCTGCAGCCACCTCCTCATGAATCATCTGACGAATCTCCTCGTCACTCACACCGCTCGAACTCGCTCCGTGGCGTAGTCTAACCATGATGTCTCTGAAATACAACATAAAACTATCAGAGACTCCATCGAGTATGATCGCACTCGATAACGCAACCCTACTCAGTCTCCGATATCCAGGGATTCTTACTTGGGTCTCCCACTGACCCGGTGTCTTCGGTAGTACAGGCCCAATACTACCGACCACACCGCATCAGCATTCATCCCAAATCCTCCTCCCCAAACCCCGGATAGTGAGTACTCTACTTTTGATATGCACTATCTACCTGCACGCTATCAAGCATCTCATATCGGCAAACTTCCCTAGACTAAGGCATCACAAATCAGGCCACTCTAGTCCTATCATGAATACCTAGTCTTCTAGCATGCATAACAGTTCATATCATAACTTATCTCATAACATAACATTGTAAGGTATTTTGGGGATTTTTACCGTTCGGGCGCTGACTGATCGTACACACTGCTTCTTTCTTGTTTACCACAAAATCATTTATAAAAGTTTATGCCTTTATTTTTAAAAGTTTTCCTCAAATCCTCGGTTTGAGGTCAGTTACGCCCGAAGGTGCACCCGAATCCCTCAAACCAAGTCTCTGATACCAATTTGTAACACCGTAAATTTTCAAACAAAATTTTCATTTCAATTAAGTTATTTTCATTCAAACAAAGCATAAACATTTCAAGTGTTATATCAAAATACAAGTCATCTAAATCCCAAGATCACAAAACATCCTTCAGTGTGTACAGATCACGCCGGCGCCTTCCCACGGTCCTCGCTAATACCTGAAACACATACATAACAACTGTAAGCATAAATGCTTAGTGAGTTCCCCAATATACAACTTACGCACATACGCCTTTCCAGGCCCTGACCTTCCGGTCCACGTGTCTCAGGGGACTTCCGTCCCTGCTGGGTAAACCTTCCGGTCCTACCCACGCCGACCTTCCGGTCTACAACACAACGCCTTCCGGCCCACAACATAATCGCCTTCCGGCCCATAACATATTGCCTTCTGGCCCACATAAACATACATAGCACGCATAACAATTAACTTATCACATATAGCACGTAAAACACCCAAAATCGTAAATATAACAATACCTGGAATTCCGGGCTGTTACACTTTTCTCCACACATGCCGAAAAATCTATGCTGAAACCGACAACCATCCAATGAATACAGGTCGTACATAATTACAATAAAATAAACGTTCAAATAGATGTCTCTACCATAAGGCCATCATCAAACAAGAACATGCAATAAGTCTATCTAGTCTTAACTATGTACCACCCTAGACCATTCATCAAATAATTCTCTGTATCAGCACAAACCCTAAAGCACATAATCAATCCACACATATCATACATAAAAAGGCATCTCTTTCCTAAAAAACATTCCATCAATCAATTTCGAGCAGATCCTTAGCCCTATCCTAGCACACAATTCACATATTAGCATACTAAAGTGTAACATTCATGTATGGGTATTTTGGGAATCATTTACTAGAGCTCGCCATATTGCACGCATCACATCCCTTTCTTTATAAAAACCTTTGAAGAAAATTGTTTCTTTTAAAAGATTTTTATTAATCCTCAGTTTGAGTTCAGACACACTAGAAACTATGCCTAAATCCCTCAAACCAAGGCTCTGATACCAACTTGTTGTAGGATTTGTAGCATTCTTACACTCATAAGTGTACATGCAACCCTAAATACCTTGGATCTATGTTTTCTCTATTATACATGCAAATATCAATTTTCCAAAGTATTGTTCTAACTAGCATAATATGAAGAACATATAATATAAATTCTAGTAAAATTACATACATCTTTGTTGTAGCTTGATTCCATGGAGCTCAAGAGCCTAGTGCCCCAAGTGTGACACCTCATATGGTTCACACAACATCAAATACACTTAGAATAACTTGAGAGAAATGAGACACTTCATGAAATCGGCTAGCCCTCACCATTCCTTCATAGTGCCGATTTTTGGGAAGAATAAGATGCTTATATAGTGTGTCACAATTAGGGTTACACCATGTAAACCCTAATTGTCATGGCCTTTCATTTCCATGATCCATGGGTACAAAAACACCATGTAGCATCCATGGAGCATCCTATGGGTTTTAGCCCAACTTGATAATCCATGGAGCATTAGCCCACTATACAAGTATGGATGATTTACACAATCAACCTATATATTTAATTAGTCTGCTTTTGATCACTTAATTAATTCCAAATTAATTCTTGATCAATACTAATTAAATAATCTTATTTATATATTATAACTTATAATATATTAATGAACCTTAAGTGTTATTTCTCTCATTTTAGTCTATCCAAATGCATGATGACATGCAACCCAAATGGACCATTCCAATCGGGTCAAGTACAAACCAAATATAGTTATGAACTTAGACACTAAGCCAACAATCTCCCACTTGGATAAGTCTAAAACTATTATGGCGTATGACTTCAAAACCCGAATCGCAATCGTAGCTCTTAAAAGCTGCTACCGTCGAACTCTGAACAAATCACTGATGCGTCCATCAGATAAGGGATCATATACTCCTCCATTCTAGATATCATATGGACTGAGACATGGATTAAAATCATTCTCTCTATCCATTTTTTGTTTCCTGATTTCTGATCTATAACGACCAACTAATTGAACAAATCACATTAGTCCTGTCTTGGCCAAGTACCTTGGGGCGTCATCACTAAATCATCGAGGGGCCCACATATATCGCTTTTATCCCGAAGGTAAAAGGAATGGATAAAGTTCGACTCATATGGCTTGTTCTACTACTTGTTGAATCATACACAAAGGCACGTTTTATAACATCGAGTTACCAATGCGTTTTCTTGCAATCAATGTATAACCAACTCATAGTAACAACTCATATCTCTAGGTTTGAAGAATATAAAATATTATCGTCTCATGGTCACTCATGATAAAATCCATGAAGTGATTCCAATGAGCGTGGGTTGAATCCACTACTCAGAACTTATGAGTACTCATGAATGTTGTAGCACCACTTGCTATGTCCCATACCTTGGACATCTACAATCCAGCTTCATGACAGTCTTGATTCATATCTACTTCCAACATATGACCGATTGTGGATAGTTTGAATAACTTAGTCATTTAGGAAGAACGACCTAGTTATTCTGGAAGTCAAAACATGCAAAGTGAAACACATGAATAATCGAATCCTATATGGTCTTAGAACTTATGAATATAAATAAAACACCTTTTATTTATCACCATATTGATTACCCATCATTCATTGCATACCGTTTCAAACTATCAACTTTATACTTGAATTAAAATAATAGTTGTCCAATGCTCCAAGCATGTATACTATGTTTTATTCTAAACACTAGTCATGCCATACACCAAGTATGCACACTATGTTTTTCTAAACACTAGTCATGCCACACACCAAGTATGCTCACTATGTTTTTATATGATCTTTACTTTGTGAAATAGATCGATTGAACATAATTTCAATGATTCTCATTTCACAATCCCAGTTCCTTACTGTAAATGCAAGAATTTCAAATTCCTGCCATTTACCTAAATCTATTAGATTCTAAACTTATATGCATTGATCCTCTTGTAATGATTATGCACAAAGTCACAAAGACTTGGTCAACAGACATTACAGAGTATTCCAATGGAGATCAATCCATGGAAATGAAGTCTCAAATTCAAAGTACATTGCTTTGAACATCCTTTATGCATTATGTTTCCTAATCTTACATAAATTTAATGAATAACTTCCACCTATGGGAATATTTCCATATTCCCATTTTGACTATCACTTCTTACCAAGAATTGCCTCTTATCAGAATATGACAATATGGTCTTTCAAAAATTAACATTATACTTCCAATTGTCCCTGAGCAACCAATATTTGGTAAACCTTAGATTGTCCTCGATAATTGCTTAATCATTTTAGTCATATAGAATTCTAGACATTTTCCCTTCTTAATGCCCAAGACATTTGGATAATCTTAGAAAGAATGAATATTATAACACATGCAATCGATCCTATATCTGAAGCATATGGGACACGATTCATGATGTCTCACATAAAGACATGATACTAGACCAGTCATTTTGCTACAATATTTCTATTTGCCAAGTTCTCATAATTCAGATTATGAAAAGGGATGTCGTAATCATAATCAAATTTTAGAATGAAAATAATGTACCCATATATAGAATTTCCTTATGTTGATCCATTCCAACATAACATTCATATATATAATTGACTAAATTTGATTAAAATCTCACAATCTAAGCTTATAGATTTGAGATGAAGTATAATTTCCTCTCCCTTAATTATAGCAAAAGAACTTTTTCCCAATTCAAACCTTTTGTTTTCTATAATTAACATTGCTATCTTGCAATACTAATAATAATTAGCATGCTCCCACTAACATGATGATTATTAGCATAACACTTATGCTCCCACTAGCTTTGACATGTACTCAGAAATCAGGTGGACTTCTAGAAATCAATACTTTATTGACTTTCTTACCAAAGTTCCGATTTTTGATACGTGATGCTTTGATAAAAAAAACTTTATCAAAATCATACACCTTTCCTTAGATAGCACACATGTGTGTCTAAACCATTTCAGAACTATGAAAATGGATGTCGTAATCATAGTCTCAAGTGTTTAGAGCTTTGCCATATCTCACAAGTCCATGTTAGTATGTCGGTTAACCACACACACTCCACTAACGAATTTGAGAATGCAACTATCACAACTGTTATCTACTTAAAATCTACTTAGTGAAAGTGTTTCCTCACCATCATTTTCATGAATCGGAGAGAAACCTTATGACACTTAGATTTTATGGTGTATGTGTTCCTATCCATGTGAATTTATCAAAACCATAATGACAAGACAAGGTTAGTGACAAATCCAAACTCTTATGGATTGAACTTGTGCAGTCTTAACTTTTTACCACCTGGCAGCTGAAGGGTCTGCCATTGCTTCCAAGTTGTTATGTAACCAATTGAGAATTCTCAGAACTCATATGCAAAGCCAACTTTAATTGGAATGGGCACAGAAATAGAAATATGTCAACACGATAGGTTATAAACCTCACGTCGTGTGCTAGTGTCAAACTACAGGTTTTTATTCTTCATTAGATCTTGAAATTCTTTCAGGATCTTTAAGACTCCCACTGTCCCCTTGACATATAAGACTATCTTTCCAAATATTCAAGAGATAATGCGGATTTTTTATCAAGATAAACACTTCACACAATTGGCCTTAGTTGGTCTTTGTTTTATCCAAACCATCACAACTTACCAACTTCAAATGTATAAGAGTAGAAACCATTTTACTCTTACATTTGACAAGTGTTATAAACCTTTCTTTAAGATATGTCACTCAACTTACAGTCTTGGAGTATGACTCTGACTTTTTTTGGAATGAAGTATGACTCATCTTCTTGATTTAACCATTTCAACAATTCAAGATTCCCCTTCTTAGTCATAAGAATGCACTAAGATGTCCTTAGAGGACCAATTGTGATATGGTTTCTTAATCATTGAGATGATCACAAAACATGACACTAAAGTACTCTCCCATCTTTTCAGATTTGAGAAACTTTTATCCTTCTGCCTAATTTGATTCTTCTCATTCGTTCTGCCATACATCGAAACTTTTCCAATGTTTCAAAATTATACTTAAACTTATAAGTATAACCATATTTACTAAACTTTAGTAAATCATGACGAATAGTCTTACCAATCTTTTGTGGTGGACTTGACCAGTGCACAAGAATGTGTACTCGATCCCTTAGTCCTTCACTTGAATCTCATATACATGTGAACAAGAAATTAGTCTTAATTTTCCAAATATGAAAATTTTCATCCATCATACTATATAACTTGTATGATTGCAAGTTTCTATCCAACTAAAAACTTGGGTGATGAGAATCTTTCCTTATTTGGTAAATTTAGAGACTACCACAAATGAAAGAATCAAATTGATATTTCCATTATTGCTAGAAATATATAAACATCAATTTTCCATAAGTGCCATTGCAAGGACATATAAAATAAAACAAAATTTTATTTATTTATCAAATGCGGAAAGACTTTCCTTACAATGCAACTTTAAATGGAAACTATGCTATTACATATTTCCTAGCAATCTATCATAACTCCTAAGAAACATCTCATAATTCTGATCACTGAACCATGCGATCAAAATCCATCTTCGCGATCAGAATCATCATATACTTCCTTTAAGTTCCTTCACTTTTCTTTGATTCTTGAAACATCAACATGTGACCCAGTCACATCATGTAATTGTTGGATATAGTGTCTAAGTCCACAACTATATTTGATATGTACTTGACCCGACCCGGCATGGTCCATTTGGGTTGCACTTCACCTGAACAATTTATGGATAATATTTGAGAATAGTACAAGTTATGATTTATTAATATATTATAAGTTCTAATATATTAATATAAGATCATATTATTTAATTAGTAGTGATCTATAATTAATCTAGGATTAATTTAGTGATCAAAGATATTACTAATTAAATATGGGCTTCTATATTTATATAGTGTGGGCTTATGCTTATTTGGAATGGGCTAGGCTTGGATGGAGAAGTCCATGGATACTCCATGGAGCTTTAACCCATGGATCTCATGGAAATGAAGAGACATGGGTATTAGGGTTTACATGGATGTAACCCTAATCCACCACACTATATAAAGGAGGCTTTGGCTCTTGAAATCACACTAGTTGACACATGTTGAGGTGAGGGCCGATTTCAAGAGAAGTGTGACTATTCTCTCAAAGTACCAAGTTTGTGGTGATTTGTGACTTTCATTTGAGGCATCCACATTATTGGTGCTAGGCTCTAAAACTCCAAGGAATCAACTACAACTACAAGGTAAGTGTTTCTACTAGCTTTATTTGATTCAAGTTCCCCATGCCATGCTAGTTAGGATATAAGCCTTGGAAAAATAATTATTTGCATGTATCTTAGACAAACATAGATCCAAGGTTTATTAGGGTTGCATGTACACTTAGGAAGTGTTAGAATGCTCAAAACCCATCAGTGGTATCAGAGCCTAGGCTTGTTTGTTTGATACTTGTTGCAATATGCTTGAAAAAGTTGAAATCTTGATGTCTGACTGATGGACTCGCCGAGTCCACTTGTATCTTCAACCTACTCGTCGAGTAGGTTCATGCACTCGACGAGTAGGGTCGACAGAGTGCAGTTTTTCGACTTTAGTTGATGGAAATGGATTAGAAACATTACCCTAAACTGTTTTGGTACTTGAAAACTTGTTTTAGAAGGTGTAATGTCTTTTCTAACTCATTTACAACAACTAGTTATCAAAATTACAAAGATTAAAGTGTGATTTTGATATATGAAAGTGTTCATGTTCATGATCTTGTTCTTATGATGTTTAGATGATCATAGGAATTATTTGTAACCTATGTGGTAGATTAATTCTTGATCATAATGTTATTTAATGGAGTCCATAACTTGTCCTCAAGTTATGGAAAACCAAAAGTCTCTTGGATTGAAAACCATTAAAAGAACACAAGAGTTAGAAAAGTGAAGAGTCTTCATTTTATTACTCTATTAAACTCATAAGTTACAAGATATGAAAAGTTTTGAAAGTTTACAAAACTTGCCCTCAAGTTTTGGAACAAGTAAAGTCAAGTTAAAACTTTAGTTCCAACCCTTAGAATTTTAAAAGTTAAAATTCAACCCTTATACTTATATTATTATGATTTAATAATTATATATATATATATATATATATATATATATATATATATATATATATATATATATATATATGTATAAGAACAAAGTCGTCTTACCGCTAGTACGCCTCATTCACGAAGCCGGTCTATAAGGTGGGTATAAGGTTGTTGCCTATAAAATGGTGACTTAATGGGTGTCCACTCTCACCCACCGCTTGCTTGACTGGTGGAGGGTCGTTAGCCGAACGGGTAAGACAAGGACTTATAAATTCTCATTCAAAGTATGATGAATATTATAAAGTAACTAAATGTTTTATTAAATTCCCAATCCTAGTTACTTTAGGAAAAATGTGAATAAGGTGCTAATCCATGAAATTACACTTTACACTTTGTTTAAGTCGTTGGTGGAGCGTGTGTGGTTAACCGGCACACTAACTTGGACTTAACAAGGTAGGTAAAGGGTGACTTAAAGGTTTATTATAGTATCGCTGGAACGTGTGTGGTTTACCGACACATCGATTGAGTGATAAACTTTAAAGGGTACCAAGTGATTTGCATGGTTACTTCACACCTCGTTTTGTGATCCTCGGCATCCCAGTCACAAAACTTGGAGGGCACACTCGAGATTGAAATATGCCTTTGAAAAGTTCATTGAATCTCAAAGAATCTAGGAATTTCTAAGAACCAATCAAAAACCTAATACTTAAATATTTCGGTTTTCGTGGTGGAAATTGCTGAATCGTCATTCACCTACCTTTCAAATATGGTATAGCTTAGATTACGGCATACCTCTTCTAAGTTATATTATATTGTGATTGGATCCTAGCCTTAATATTACATTTGGGTGTTTTATTAAGGACTCTCTTATATCTAAACTAATCTTGTTCTCTTCTTTTTAGATGTCTTCAAACAATGCTGCTTCTGGCTCTAATCCTAATGGCTCCTTTACCCTTATGAACTTGTGTGGGAAAGTCACCTTTGATGGATCCAACTTCGATGAGTGGATCAGAAACATCAGGATGATTACCCGCTACGAGGACAAAGAATATGTCCTTGACAAAGAGCTTAAGGAGATTGATGAGACCACTGCAACTCCTCAGGAGATCGCTGAATTTCGGGCACATGAAAGGGATGCTACGAAAGTGGCTTGCATCATGATGGCCACGATGACAGCGGAACTCCAAAAGTCTTATGAGGATTTCTACCCTTATGAAATGCACCAAGATTTGATGGAAAGATACCATCAAAGTGCAAGACAAGAGAGGTATGAAATCATTTGCTCCATGATAACAACCATGATGAAGGACGGGGAATCCGTCACGAGCCACATGCAGAAAATGCAAAGGTATGTGGATCGTTTGCTGAAGCTTAATGTGAACTTCCCTGAGGATCTTGCAATAGATATCATTTTGCACTCCTTACCATCGTGCTATGATCAATTCCGCATGACATATCACATGAATAAGGAAGAGGTTACACTAAGCAAACTTCAGGGACTTCTCAAGACCGCAGAATCAGGTCTTAAGGGGAAGTCGGTTGCTATCACTCCTACTCCAAACTCAACTACGGTTTTGGCAATTGGGAAAAGTCGATGGAGGAAGAGAAAGAGGTCCTCGAAGGGTACCAAGGCTCGAACCCTTGATGGCTCTTCTTCAAGTGGAACCAAGAAAGGTTTCGTCACTCCTTCTTCTGACCCAAAAGAGGTTGAATGCTTCTATTGCCATGAAAAGTCTCATTGGAAGCGGAACTACCCAAAGTACCAGCAGGATGTGAAGGATGGGAAAGTCAAACCCAACCATGCAGGTACTTACACTATCATTTCTAATAACTTACCCCATTCTAAATCTTGGGTCCTTGATACCGGTTGTGGTATTCATATTTGTTGTGACTTGCAGGGACTATGAAGAAGTGAGAATGTGGAGCAAGGAAGAATAAACTTGATCATGGGGAATAGGAAAGCTTTACCTGTTACCAAGATTGGAGTTTATACTTTATCGCTACGTAGTGGGTTTAATTTAGATTTGAATAAATGTCGTTATTCGCCAGGAATGGCAAGAAATATTATTTCCTTTCATGCTTTGTACAAACAAGGGTTTACCTTTTCATTTAATAATGAAGTTGGTTCTATAGATGTTTTCTATAATAATGTTTTTTATTTTAAAGCATTACCTTGTGATGGTGTGTATGAAGCTGTATCTGTTGTAGATAACTTGGGAAATAATGTTTTGTGTATTGATTCTACTAATAATAATAACTTGGATAAAGCATCATTATGGCATTGTCGTCTTGGACATATAAGCAAGAAACGCATAGGCCAACTCCAAAGGGATGGAGTCTTGGAGTCGTTTAACCTAAATTCAGATGATAGTTGCGAATCATGCTTACTTGGAAAAATGACAAAGTCACCCTTCACAGGCTCGTGTGAGAGGGGTGAAGGTTTGTTGGACCTTATACACACGGATGTGTGTGGACCATTCAAACATGCCACAAGGGATGCTAATCGTTATTATTTGACTTTTACTGATGATTACAGTAGATATGGATATGTTTACTTAATCAAGCATAAGTCAGAGACTTTTGAGAGGTTTAAGGAATTTAAACAGGAAGTCGAGAATCAATTGGGCAGGAACATTAAGATGCTTCGATCCGATCGAGGAGGTGAGTATCTTAGTTCAGAGTTCCTCGACTATCTTAGGGAATGTGGGATTGTCTCACAATTGACACCTCCCAGGACACCACAGTTGAATGGTGTGGCTGAGAGGCGTAATCGAACCTTGTTGGATATGGTTCGTTCCATGATGAGTCGAGCTACGCTACCAATCTCATTCTGGGGGTATGCCTTAGAGACTACCGCCCATATTCTTAATCTTGTCCCTATAAAGAAAGTTGCCAAAACTCCTCACGAGATGTGGACTGGCAAAGTACCTAAGCTAGACCACATCAAGATTTGGGGTTGTGAGGCTTTCGTGAGACGCGAGACTCATGATAAGCTCGAACCTCGAAGCGAGAGGTGTATTTTCATCGGCTACCCACAACAATCCTTTGGTTACCTCTTCTACAAACCTAGTGACAATGTGGTCTTTGTAGCAAGAAGAGGAGTCTTTCGAGAGAGAGAATTTATAAGCCAAGGAGATAGTGGGAGGCAAATTGATCTTGAAGAAATTCAAGAATCAAGCGGTGAAGGTGAGACACTTATTAGTTCTAACTAGCATAATATGAAGAAAATATAATATAAATTCTAGTAGAATTACATACCTCTTTTTTGTAGCTTGATTCCATGGAGCTCAAGAGCCTAGTGCCCCAAATGTGACACCTCAAATGGTTCACACAACATCAAATACACTTAGAATAACTTGAGAGAAATGAGACACTTCATGAAATCGGCTAGCCCTCACCATTCCTTCATAGTGCCGATTTTTGGGAAGAATAAGATGCTTATATAGTGTGTCACAATTAGGGTTACACCATGTAAACCCCAACTATCATGGCCTTTCATTTCCATTACATGGGTGTAAAAACACCATGGAGCATCCTATGGGTTCTAGCCCAACTTGATAATCCATGGAGCATTAGCCCACTATACAAGTATGGATGATTTACACAATCAACCCATATATTTAATTAGTCTCCTTTTAATCACTTAATTAATTCTAAACTAATTCTTGATCAATACTAATTAAATAATCTTATTAATATATTAGAACTTATAATATATTAATAAACCTTAAGTGTTATTTCTCTCATTTTAGTCTATCCAAATGCATGATGCCATGCAACCCAAATGGACCATGCCAATTGGGTCAAGTACATACCAAATATAGTTATGAACTTAGACGGCAATCCAACACTTGTAACGTCCCAAAAATACCAAGTAAAAAAATTTCATTTCTAAACAGCCCAAAACATTCATTCATTTGTTCAAAAGACAGTCAAATTGTAATTTAAACATTAAAACTATAAGCACAAAGCATAGTGAGTTCCACAAAATACCATATAGCCATACTAGCCCTGCCCAAAAACATTGCGGGCCCCGCTAAAGAGTATAACGGTCCCCGTAAGAGTCACAAAGACAATCTAGCATCCTACACAATTTAGTGAGAAGACTCATCGCACACTCAAGTTGAATATACCATAGGTCGTATAGTCGAGAAACTGGTGCTACACTCCACCTAAAGAAACACCGAAGGTCAAAACTTAGTCTACAATCTTAAACTAGAAATTTGTCCAAAACTCAACCAAGTAAAAAAAAGTCAATGGTCAAAGTCAACTCTTAGTTGAACTCCATGTTGTGGTAGCTTCACGAAAAAACAATCACGACTAGACCAGCGACCACGTGGTAGCAAATATAAACGGAAAAATTAATGGATTAATCTATTAACCCCCAATTGTAATAGATCCAAAGCTCAAATTTGAGCTTCCTCAAGGTCTTGATGGATAAAGTTTCCAACTTTATCCATTAAGACACCCTAATAAGTCAAGATCTCTAAACCTAAGCTTTTAATGGTTGCACCAAATGCATGGTATTGAAGCCAAATAATGCACTCAAAGGCTCTAGAGTTCACTCAAACTCCAAGAACAAGAATATTGTGATTAAAAATCTCATAAAATAACCTAAAACAAGGTTTAGAGAAGTAATGACAAAGTTTGACACTTTATACTTACAAAATGTCATGAAGATGTTGGATCTAAGATTGAACTGTTGGATTAGGTGTCTAAGCCTATAAATATAATTCGTATGTACTTGACCCGAGAGTATCATGGTCCATTTTGGGTTGCATTCACCAGAGCAATTTGATAGGAAGGATATTTGAGAAAGAGGTTATTTGATTTATTAATATAAGAATAATATATTAATTTAGAAATCATATTATTTAATTACTATTGATCAAGAATTAATTTGGAATTAATTTAGTGATCAAAAGAGACTGATTAAATTAACGGGGACTGATTAAGTAAATCAGTGATACATATAGTTTGGGCTTATGATCCATGTCGATTAGCGATGGACTATATCTATGTGAGAGTCCATGGAAAGTTAGTCCAAAAGGCTAATGAATTATTAGATCAAAATCCTAAGTGAACGGATTAGGGTTTACAAGTTACCCTTGGAATTCTACATTATATATGTAACCCCTAAACCATAAAATCGTACACACTAGTATTCTATGTAGGGTATAGACGATTTTGGTGGTTCTTAGCGTCTCTCTCATTTTCCTCCAATTGTTGGTGGTGTTTTGTGAACCATTTGAGGCATTATACTTGAGGTGCAAAGCTCTTGAAAGGCCAAGTTCTACAAGCTACAAAAAGAGGTATTCATCTAACTAGTTTTTATGTTGCAAATCTCTATATTGTATGCTAGTTAGGCTTCATGCTTTAGATAATATGAAATTGCATGTATAAATAGAAAAAACTTAGATCCAAGGCATTAGGGTTGTATGTGCACCATAGGAGTGTTATAGTACCTAAAACCCATCAGTGGTATCAGAGCCATGGATGTTTTCTATTATATTTATGCATTGGTAACTGTTCAAAGCTAAAAAAATCGTTTTTTTGGACTCTGCCTGATAACCATGAGGTGGTGACGGGTCTGATGGTAGATTTCGGATTTCTTGGCTTAATTTGGATTTTGATAATTTCTAAAAATTATTTTGTTGATCAAAATTCGATTTTATGTTATAAAAATAATTATTCTCATCTTAATTAAAAGATAATGGTCAAAATTTAAGATAATTACTAGATTATATGATAAATAATTATTTGTAAATTTTGAATTGTGATTATCTTGTGAAAATTTAAGATAATTACTTGATTTTGTGAAAAAATAATTATTTATAGAATTTGAATCATCTTGCTATATAAGTTAAATTAGGTCAAATTGGTAAATGAGAAATTATATGATAATTGTATTAGTTTAAAATTTTGATCAAAATGTTTCTTGAAGAGTTTCATGCCCTCAAACTATGGAATATGAAAAGTCCCATTCATGAAACATTAACTCCTTAAGTTATGGATTTCAAAAGGTTCTGAATAGTTACAAAACTTGTCCTCAAGTTTTGGAACTTGAAAAGTCTCACTTATGAAACTTTAATTCTAAACTCCAGAGTTTCAGAAGTCTAAAATTCAACTCTTATGGCTTTATTAAATTAAGTAAGTGTTTAATTAAAAGAGAGAACTAATAAATTCATAATGACATGGTTTAAGTTTAATTAAATTAAAAGTCTAATTTATTAATAGATTAAACCACTTAGTATTTTTAAATATGTAAAATACACCCTTATACTATATAAAATTAAAAGTTTAATATATTATATATGTATAAGTTAAAAGTCAGTCTTACCGTTAGTATGCCTCATTCACGAAGTTAGTCTATAAGGGGTGTTTAAGGAAGCGGCCTGTAAGATGACTGTCATTGGGTATACACTCTAATCCACCGCACCCTTGACTAGTGGAGGGTTATTAGCCGAACAGGGTTGATAAGACATTTAAATCCTCATTAAAAGATTAATGAAATATAAAGTAACTAAACCTTTTATAAATTCTCAATCTTAGTTACTTTAGGATAATGTGAATTTGGTGCTAATCCATTAAATTGCACATTGCACCTTATTAGTCGCTGGTGGAGCGAGTTTGGTTAACCGGCACATTAATCTGGGACTAATGTAGGATTGCAATGGGTAGCTCATAGATTATCATATATTAATGGAGTGTGTGTGGTGAACCGGCACATTGATTAGGTGATAGATGTCTTCGAGACTACCAAGCTAATTTGTATTGTTATTCACACCTTATTTGTGATCCTCGGTATCCCAGTCACAAACTTGAAGGGCATAATCGAGATTAAACATGCCATTGAAAAGTTCAATGAATCTCAAAGAATTTAGGAGTTTCAATTCATTTAAAACCTAATGTTCATTTTCGTTTTTCATGGTGGAAATTGGTAAATCGTCATTTACATACCTTCAAATATTTTGTAATTGGTTTGTAGCATCCCTCTCCCGAATTGCAGAATATTGTGTTGGGTCCTAGACTTAATATTACATTTGGGTGTTATATTAAGGACTTAAATCAATTAACTTGAATTTCTCCCCTTGTAGATGTCTAGTTCAAACAACTATGGTCTACCTTATCCTTTTGGAAAAAGCTTTCCTCTTGAAGATGATTTTCCACATGACGATCAAGGTGAAAGATCAATCCCTTCTTCGTGCTTTAGTGGAACTTCTCTTCGTCCACCTCCTCCAATAGTTCTCCCTAACCCACATGTTCGTCGGCTTGAAAAGTTTAAGATCACCAAGCCCTGTTGGCAAGCAAACATGAAGATGGAGAGTCTGTATATGCTCACGTCTTGGACATGAAGCTGCATATTGACAGGCTAGGAATGTTGGGTGTCATGTTTCGAAGGAAGTTAGATGTTGACTTGGTTCTTCATTTACTTCCTAAGTCATATAGTGAGTTTGTTAAAGACTACTATATGACAGATCACGACGTGACCCTTATCGATCTAACATATCTGCTAATTGCTGTTGAATCAACAATGATTAGCATACTAGTAAAGTAGAATTGATTAGAAGATCTACTTCCCAAACTGCCATGGACAAAAGCAATGACACGGGCCTTCCATAAATGATTCCTTCTCCTATGGGAAAGGAATTGGCCATGGTCAAAAGTTTTGATCATAAGAGAAAATCCAGTTATGAGATAATTCCATATGCGAATGCCAAAGAGTCCACTTGTTTCTACTACCATTTGAAGGGGCATTGGAAGCGAAGATTCCCTAGCTACCTAAAAGATCGCAATGATGATAAGGTCAAAATGTATGACTCTGCTTCAGGTAAGTTCACTATCTAACTCTATTAAGTTCCTATTTGAAGATTCTTAATACATGATGTGATAAGATTGCATTTTGATGTTTAGTAGGATCGAATAAGAGAAAGGAAGCTTAAAGGAAGAGTAAGTTGAGTCTGATCGTGAAGAGATGGATTTCAATCGCATGGTTCGATGATCAGATTTTTGAGCTGCTACTTAAGAGTTATGATAGATTTCTTAGGAATAGATAGCAATATAGTTTTCATTTGTAATTGCATTGTAAGGACAAGTTTTTCTGCACCTTTTATAAATAAAGAAAAATTTTGTTTTTTTAATCTTATTTTATGTTTCCTTGCAATGACATTTGTGAAAAATTTTATTTACATGTGTTTCCATTAATAGCAATGTTGAAAATGATTTGATTCTTAGCTATATCAATTATGGTAGTGTCGTAATTTTCTAAGTAAGGAAAGATTCCCATCACCTAAGTTTCAATTAGATAGAAACCTGGAATCATATGACTTGAATTATGTGATGTATGAAAATCTTGATACTCGGGAAATTGGGAATAATTCCTTGTTTACATAAGTATGTAAGTCAAGTGAAAGATAAAAGGATCTAGTACACATTGATGTGAACTGGTCAGATCCACCACAAAGAATGATAAAGGCTATTCGTCATGATTTACTAATGATTCAGTAAATATGGTTATGCTTACAAGATTAAGTGTAATTCTAATACCTTGAAAAGTTTCAAAGTATAGCAGAACGAATAAAAAGAGTCAAATTAGGCAGAAAGATAAAAAAAATTCTACAATTTGAAAGGAAAGGAGAATACTTTAGTATCATGTTTTATGATCATCCTATTGATTATGGAACCATGTCACAATTGATCATATAAGGACACCTTGGTGCATTTGTATGGCTAAGAAGAGGAATTGTGAATTGTTGAAATGGTTAAATCAAATAGATGAATCATACTTCGTTCCAATATCAAGTCTTAGAGTCATACTCCAAGATTGTACATTGAGTGACACATCTTAAGTAGTTTTATAATGCCTCATGAAATATGGAGTAGAAATGTTTCTTATTCTTGCACACTTAAAATTGGTAGTTGTGATCTTTTGGATAAAAAAAGATCAACTAAGATCAATTACATGAAGTGTTGTCTTGATAGAATCTCACACTAAATCTTGAATATTTGTTTGTCAAGGAATGTTTCTTGGCAAGAGAATCTTATATGTCAAGAGGAAAGTGGGAGTCTTAATAGTCCTGAATAGTTTCAAGAACTAATCAAGAATTGTTTATCACTAGCACACGCCTTGAGGTTTATAACCTATCATGTTGACATATTCTTATTTCTCTGCCCATTCCAGTTAAGTTGACTATGCATGTGAGTTCTATGAGTCCACATCTGATCAAATAAGGCAAAGCACCTTGATCAGTGAAAGTACGTTGATCTATGTGGGTGAGCTACTCAATAACTTGGAAGAAATGGTAGGTCCTGGTGCTAACAAATGGAAAGAAATTAAGATTGAACAAGTTTAGTCCATATGAGTTCAGATTTGTAACAACCCTTGTCTTGTGATTATAGTTGTGACAAATTCACATGGATAGGAACACATACACTATAAAATCTAAGTGGAAAAAGGTTTCTCTCCTTCATGAATATGATTGTGAGGAAATGCATTCACTAGTAGATTTTAGATTTAGCAGATGTGATATTTGCATTCTCGAATTCGATTATGACGGCATCCCTCTTCATAGTTTGAATTGTGAGAAATAGCAAATAGTCTGAACATTCGAGACTTACTGCTATAAGTTATGAAATAGTTTAGACACACATATGAGCTTTCCAAGGAAAGGTGTATGAGTTTGAGAAGCCTAGATAAAGTGTTATCAAAGTATCTTATATCAGAAATCGAAACTTTTGAAATAAAGTCAATAAGTATTGATATGTAGAAGTCCAGCTGATTTCTAGGTACATGTCAAAGCTTGTGGGATCATAAGTGTTATGCTAGTAATTATTATGCTAGTGGGAGCACAATTATTACGTTAAGTGGTGCGAGTTATCAACGCTAATTATAGAAAACAAAAGTTTCTATTCGCAGAGTTGCAGAGTTTGAAAAGTTGTTTTGCTATAATTAGGGGAGAAGAACTCATACTTCATTTCAAATCTAAAAGCTTAGATTGGGATTTTAATAGAATTGCTCATGAAAATATATGAATGTTATGATTCAACATAAGGAAATTCTATATATGGAAATGTTATAGCGAAAGACTGGTAAAGTATCATGTCTTTATGTAAGACATTATCAATCGTGTCTCGTATGCTTCAGGTATAGGATCAATTGCATATGATATAATATTTATGTGTTCTGAATTTTACAAATGCCTAGGGCATTAAGATGGAAATGGGAACAAAACCAGATATGACTAAAGTTGTTAAACAATTGTTAAGAACAACCTGAGGTTTACCAAAGATTGGTTTCTTATGGACAGTTGGAAGTATAGTAATGGACGGACCATATTGACATAATTTTGAATAGATAGAACTCTATTAAGAATGGATTGTCATATGGAAAATATGGAAATCATATGGCAAATATGGAAATGTTTCCATAATAGGAGTTGAATATTAAGAATCTATATGTAAGTTAGAAAATTTCATGCAAGAAGGATGTTCAAAGGAATGTACTTTGAATGTGAGACTTCATATCTATGTAATTTTCTTGTAACAATCTCTAGTGGAGTACTTTGTAATATCATTGTCCAAGTCTCTGTGACTTTGGTGCATTGACATTACAAAGGGATCATTGCATGATAGTTTAGAATCTAATACATTCTAATAGTGGCAAGAATTTCGTATTATTACACTTACGATAAGGATTTGGAATTGTGTAATGAGCGTCATTGGAAATGTTTTTCAATTGATCTATTTCACAAAAAAAAGGACCATAGGTAAACATAGTGTGCACACTTGGAGCATGGGATAACTATTGTTTTAATTCAAAGTATTAAGTTGATTAGTCGAAACATTATACAATGAATAATGTGTAATCAACATGGTGATTAAATAATAAATGTTTTATTTATATTCAAAAGTTTTGAGACCATATTGGATTCAATTATTATTGTGTTTCACTTTTCATGTTTTACTTCCCAAATAACTAGGTTATTCAAACATCCACAGTCAATCATACTTTGGAAGTAAGTAATGAGGTCAGACTGTCATGAATCCGACTGTAGGTTGTCTAAGTGTTTAGACATAGCACAAGTTTGCTGCCATGTTCATGAGTACTCTTGAAATAGGATTTGAGTATTGGATTAAACCCACGCTCATCTGAATCACTTCATAGATTTATCACGAGTGATTGTGAGACAATAATATCTTATATTCTTGAAACCAAGACATGATAGTTGTAGTTTACAAATTGATTGCACATTGATGATATGTATACGCACCATTAACTTGGTGTTATAAAATGTATTGTTGTGTGTGATTTGATGAGTAAATTGAGCAAGCATATGAGTCGAAGTTTATCCTTTCCTTTTACCCTAAGAGAAATAAAAGCGATATATATGGTCCCCTCGATGATTTAGTGATGACACCCTAAGCGCTTGGCCAAACCTGGACTGATTTGATTTGTTCAAATAGTCTTTCATCATAAATTGGAAATCGGGAAATGTCACACCCCCAAAGCAGAAAGGTGGAAACGTTCGGGGGCGGAGGACATCATATTCAGTATCATAACAGTTCATAGAAAGGAAAGTACACACCACCATATATAAATATATTTGAAAAGTTTACATAATTGTATGTGTTACATGTTTGCAAAAGACATCAAATACAATATGGTGATCCAAAATATGTTACTAACGCCAGCGCGTTAGTCTTCAAAAGTAGTTGCTACCTGGTCTAGCGGTTTCCTGAGAATACAAGTTATTTCAAAGAAAAAGTGTCAACATTTAAGTTGGTGAGTTCATAAGTGGTGTTTTGAGAAAATGTATGCCATTCAAAAGTGTGTGTATGTTTTCCAGAAAATCCCTTATTTTCTATTAGATGTATGAAATGAGTTTGAAAGATTGTTGTATGTACTATATGTATTTGAACTAGGAAAATCCCTTATTTTCCTAAAAGTGAAATGCAGTCTCAAATGACCAAGACCGTAAGCTATAAGAAACTATGACATGCTCAAAAGAATGATGTTGTAAATCGTTATTGTACAAAATGAATGTATTTGAACCAGGAAAATCCCTTATTTTCCTAAAAGTGAAGTGCAGTCTTATTGTTAAGTAAAACTAGTTGTGGAAGTGTTTAACCTGAGTTTTGATCATGCCGATAATACCCTAGAATATAGTTATTACCCCCCAAGCATGATTGAGTTATGTATTACTACGTGCATGAGTCATTGTTTCCTCGTGTTGTGAGTTCCTCATAACCATACTAGACGCAGTACCTAATGTTGACATTTGTCACCCCAATGACGGACTGTAGCTAACAGTCAGGGTGCGGAGTTGTCAGCCCCGTATAGATCTATACACACTTGTCACACTCTCCCTCCAAGAGATCTCTGGTTATACGTGGGGACTTTCGTTTGGTACAAACAAAGCCATATGCCATCACATGATTGCTAACAACAAGTTCACGAGTAATATGATGAAAATCGTTCGTATGAAATGATTTCGTTTTCTACCGTGTTACAAAAACGTGATGATGAGTTGAGTTTTCTTGTAAAAGCATCATGTTATAGTTGAAATGGTTACTCTTGATATGATGTAGTATGCAAACGTATAAACAAAACCTATTTCTATTTATAAAACATATTGTACCCTAAGAGGGTAAAGTTGTGTTGTGAGGTGTTTTGCATGATAATAACTTCATAAGATAGTTAAAACAACAGTATGAAAAGTATATCAAAAGATCGATGTTTCACATGATTTTAGTCGTGTGTTTACTTGTATTCCCCCCTAAAAGAGTATAAAAAGGATTTAAAAACGTATTTAAAGTGTGTTTGCAGGGGTATGAACTCACTTGAAAGTTTGAAGAAAGCGAGCAGAAAACCGGGCAGAGTTTCGTCTCGGGAAACGGATTTTTCTCGGGATTCTCGGGAATCTCGGGAGTAAAACCGACATTCGGGACTTGAGCAAAATGACCAGGGCTTCGGGTTTGAACGGGCACGGAAAACGAGGCAAAACGCAAGAGAAATGAGAAGAAATGAGCAATTTTTCCGGAGACCCTCGCATCCCTTTTATAGGGTCTGGAAGCCTCGCGTACGCGGGGCGTACGCTCGTACGCAGGGCGTACGAGACATCATGGCTTACCGCATCCTCGGAAGAAACATCGGAGCGACGTGGACAATCCGGAGCCCTTGATTCGAGTATGCGGGGCATACAAGGGTACGCAGGGCGTACCTCGGTCCTATCTGTTGACTCCTCTTCGGATATTACCCGAAGTTTAAATTTAAATTTATATTTATTTTAAATAAACTTCTAAAATTCATATCTCCTTCATACGAACTCCGTTTTCGACGTTCTTTATATCCACACGTAGGTGAGACTACGATCTACGACTTTCGTTTAGATTCCGTCGGCAAATTCCGAAATTATTTTTAATATTTATTTATTAAAATGACGTGATTAAGGAATTTCTTTAAAAAATCATAACTTTTTTATCTGACGTCGGTTTTTGCCAGACTTTTTACCGCTGAAATACCGTTGTTGAGACCTTCGATTCTCGTTTAGGTCATTCCGGCCAAAAGTCGCTCGATCTCCGATTCGAGTTTTTACGTAACTTCGTATTGCCGGTTTTTGTCGGAAAACCTAGAATGGTCGTAACTTCTTCGTTATAACTCGAATTTTAGCGTTCTTTATATGTATGAAAACCTTGTTACAATATCTACCACTTAGTATACTTAATTACGGTTTTATAAAAGTTTAAATTTTGACCTGAATTTTTGCTGTTGTTACATTATCCCCCCGTTAGAGAGAATTTCGTCCCGAAATTCGCATTTTGACTGGGACTCCAATACTTGCGGGCAGGCATGAGTACTTATGGTCCATTTGTTCCTCTTGTTCCTTTATGAATCTAGATCCTAATGTGCGTGTTTCAGCAGACCTTCATTACTCCGCCTATCACTTCGACTGATCGGGATAATGTGGTTTTGGGTTTATTTACTTATGTTCTTCCGAATGTTAGCATATTCACTCGATGCATTATGGCAGCTACGTTTTGAAGTTCATGGTTGAATTCTCTGCTAGTTTCTGAGCTTGGATTTGACTCGTTGTATGTGTGGTATTTCTAAATGATCTGTTGGGGGATACTACGGGAAGGTTGTAAAGATATAGTACTCCTCACATGAGTACCTCGGGGTTTTGAAACTAGAAACCAATTGGGGTTAGTGTCGGGTTTGTCGTGATAAATCGATCGAGTTTCGTTAGTCTATGGTTAAAGTGAAAGGGTCTACTTGTATGGGTAGGGCCACACCAATCCACGTCGAATGCTGACGTCGGTACTTCTCATTGTAAGACGTTCGTTAGTGGGATAGTGCATTCTATGTATGTGTTCTCAGTGCTTTTTAGTCTATCTCTATTATTACTACTATGGAAGTTTTGTCTAATGATTGGGGTGTTTATTCGAGTAGATTTTTAAACTTGTGACTTACGGAACTCTTCTGCATTCCTACTATCAAAATGGAATGTATGCAAATAAGTTATCAAGGAGAAATGTACCCAAAATAACCGTGGGGTCTGCAATGGCCTCTTCTTGGCCCATTGCGAATACTCGGCCTCCTCCACTAGCATTTTTGTTGTTTGCCTTCGGGCAGTTCCGTCGGAAGTGTCCCGTTGCTCCGCACTCATAACAAGTACGGTCTACTCCCACATTTGTGGCTGGAGCGGTTGGTTGGGTTATTTCCCTGCAGTAGCGGACGGTGTGTCCCTTACTATTGCACCTAATGCAATGCATTTCACGACAGGGTCCGTGATGATGAAAGTTGCATCGGTTGCACTTAGGCTAGTTGTCGTTGTATGACCTTGTGGGTGTAGGGGTAGTAGGGATAGTAACAGAATGAGCTGTCACTAACTGCTGCCTCTTGGGGTTCTCTTGCATGGTTTTCCCCTTCCTCTTATCCCAGGGTTTCCTTCGGTCCTCTATATCCTTCGGTGGCTCCGAGACAGCGGTAATAGTACCCTGTTTAACACCGTGATCAATCAATCGTTGAGCCAAGCGCTTCGCGCTGTCAAACGTGATTGGGTTAGAGGCTAGGACATGCCCTTGGATCTGGGGTGATAATCCCCAAATGTACCTCTGCACCTTCTTCGATTCCGGGTTTACCATACTTGGGCACAAGGCTGATAAATCACTGAACCTAGCCGTGTAAGCGATTACGTCCGATCCGGTCATCCTTAGGTTCCATAGTTCATGCTCTAATTTTTGGATTTCGCCCCTCGGGCAGTATTCTTCCAGCATCAAGATTTTGAGATCTTCCCAGCTCATGGCATTAGCAACTGGGAGAGATAGGGCTTCCACATGTCCCTTCCACCAGGTGAGGGCTCGATCAGAGAAAGTGCAAGCGGCGAACTTGACTTTGCTGGTCTCTGGGCATGCACATATCTCGAAGACCGTTTCGGTCTTCTCGAACCATTGCATAAGTGCAATGACTCCTCCTACCCCGTTGAAAGTTTTTGGCTTTGCATTCGAAAATTCCTTGTATGTGCATTCTCTTATATAACCATGGCCAGTGCCATGATTCAAGTGGTTGGTACTGCTTCCAGTCCCACCAACTCCGTTAGTGTTTATCTGCGTAAGAGCAGCTGCTACTGCTGCAGTGATAGCAGCCTAAACCATGACAGGATCATATTGTGGGGGTGGTGGCGGCGGCGTAGGTGTTGCGTTGTTGATGCGACGTGCAGATCTACGAGGCGGCATCGTTGCCAAAGAAATAACAATGAAGACAATAAGTCTTTTAATGATTGTATGGTTTGGGTAGTAGGGGTCTCCTGCTAGGTGGAAATCCGACCATTGTGTTTGTACGAGAATAGGGAGATAAGGATTGTCTAGGACTAAGGAACATAAGGTTGACATCAAAGTTAAACTATCGTATGCATAAAATACTCCTATAGTATTCTAAATGTTATGTTTGATTCTAAAGTTTATAAGTTTGGTAAGTTTTAAATTTGTTGTCCATTGCAGACACTCCTTGGCATACATTAGTCGGCTCTTGGACAAATATAGTTGATCAGGCTATATTCTTCCCAGTTCCGATTACATGTCCCAAGGCATACCTGCACTGCACAACTTATTTATAATACTTCTATATTGTTTTAATTATGATACTGACCATGTTATTAATATCAATTGAATGCATGCCTACTTTACAAAAACTAAATAAATTTAATTTTAACAGTATGACTCTTACTCGGAGTGTTTTTGCCCAGTTGTGTTTATAGTTATATACCAAAATGGTTTTGATATACTTAATTCACTATAAACAATGCTCTGATACCAATCTGTCACACCCCTAAACCAGAACGGCGGAAACGTTCGGGGGCGGAGGACGTCATATTCAGTATCATAACAGTTCATAGAAAGGAAAGTACACACCACCATATATAAATATATTTGAAAAGTTTACATAATTTTATGTGTTACATGTTTGCAAAAGACATCAAATACAATATGGTGATCCAAAATATGTTACTAACGCCAGCGCGTTAGTCTTCAAAAGTAGTTGCTACCTGGTCTAGCGGTTTCCTGAGAATACAAGTTATTTCAAAGAAAAAGTGTCAACATTTAAGTTGGTGAGTTCATAAGTGGTGTTTTGAGAAAATGTATGCCATTCGAAAGTGCGTGTATGTTTTCCAGAAAATCCTTTATTTTCTATTAGATGTATGAAATGAGTTTGAAAGATTGTTGTATGTACTATATGTGTTTGAACCAGGAAAATCCCTTATTTCCTAAAAGTGAAATGCAGTCTCAAATGACCAAGACCGTAAGCTATAAGAAACTATGACATGCTCAAAAGAATGATGTTGTAGATCGTTATTGTACAAAATGAATGTATTTGAACCAGGAAAATCCCTTATTTTCCTAAAAGTGAAGTGCGGTCTTATTGTTAAGTAAAGCTAGTTGTGGAAGTGTTTTAACCTGAGTTTTGATCATGCCGATAATACCCTAGAATATAGTTATTACCCCCCAAGCATGATTGAGTTATGTATTACTACGTGCATGAGTCATTGTTTCCACGTGTTGTGAGTTCCTCATAACCATACTAGACGCAGTACCTAATGTTGACATTTGTCACCCCAATGACGGACTGTAGCTAACAGTTAGGGTGCGGAGTTGTCAGCCCCATATAGATCTATACACACTTGTCACACTCTCCCTCCAAGAGACTCTGGTTATAAGTGGGGACTTTCGTTTGGTACAAACAAACCCATATGTCATCACATGATTGCTAACAACAAGTTCACGAGTAATATGATGAAAATCGTTCGTATGAAATGATTTCGTTTTCTACCGTGTTACAAAAACGTGATGATGAGTTGAGTTTTCTTGTAAAAGCATCATGTTATAGTTGAAATTGTTACTCTTGATTTGATGTAGTATGCAAACGTATAAATAAAACCTATTTCTATTTATAAAACATATTGTACCCCAACAGGGTAAAGTTGTGTTGTGAGGTGTTTTGCATGATAATAACTTCATAAGATAGTTAAAACAACAGTATGAAAAGTATATCAAAAGATCGATGTTTCACACGATTTTAGTCGTGTGTTTACTTGTATTCCCCCCTAAAAGAGTATAAAAAGGATTTAAAAACGTATTTAAAGTGTGTTTGCAGGGGTATGAACTCACTTGAAAGTTTGAAGAAAGCGAGCAGAAAACCGGGCAGAGTTTCGTCTCGGGAAACGGATTTTTCTCGGGATTCTCGGGAATCTCGGGAGTAAAACCGACCTTCGGGACTTGAGCAAAATGACCAGGGCTTCGGGTTTGAACGGGCACGGAAAACGAGGCAAAATGCAATAGAAATGAGAAGAAATGAGCAATTTTTCCGGAGACCCTCGCATCCCTTTTATAGGGTCTGGAAGCCTCGCGTACGCAGGGCGTACGAGACGTCATGGCTTACCGCATTCTCGGAAGAAACATCGGAGCGACGTGGACAATCCGGAGCCCTTGATTCGAGTACGCGGGGCATACGAGGGTACGCAGGGCGTACCTCGGTCCTATCTGCTGACTCCTCTTCGGATATTACCGGGAGTTTAAATTTAAATTTATATTTATTTTAAATAAACTTCTAAAATTCATATCTGCTTCATACGAACTCCGTTTTCGACGTTCTTTATATCCACGCGTAGGTGAGACTACGATCTACAACTTTCATTTAGATTCCGTCGGCAAATTCCGAAATTATTTTTAATATTTATTTATTAAAATGACGTGATTAAGGAATTTCTTTAAAAAAATCATAACTTCTTTATCTGACGTCGGTTTTTGCCAGACTTTTTACCGCTGAAATACCGTTGTTGAGACCTTCGATTCTCGTTTAGGTCATTCCGGCCAAAAGTCGCTCGATCTCCGATTCGAGTTTTTACGTAACTTCGTATTGCCGGTTTTTGTCGGAAAACCTAGAATGGTCGTAACTTCTTCGTTATAACTCGAATTTTAGCGTTCTTTATATGTATGAAAACCTTGTTACAATATCTACCACTTAGTATACTTAATTACGGTTTTATAAAAGTTTAAATTTTGACCTGAATTTTTGCTGTTGTTACATTATCCCCCCGTTAGAGAGAATTTCGTCCCGAAATTCGCATTTTGACTGGGACTCTAATACTTGCGGGCAGGCGTGAGTGCTTAATATATTATATGTTCTAATATCTTAATATGAAATCATATTATTTAATTAGTATTGATCAAGAATTAATTTGGAATTAATTTTGTGATCAAAAGAGACTAATTAAATATAAGGGGTTGATTCAATAAAGCATTCATTCTTATGGTGTGAGCCAATGATACATGATTCCTTAGGTTGGGCTAAACCCATGTGATAACCCATGGATGATCCATGGAGGTTTAAACCCATGGAGCCTAAGGAATATAGAAGGTCATGCACATTAGGGTTTACATGGTGTAGCCCTAGTTTTGCCACACTATATAAGAAACCCATTAGCTCCTAAAATCGGCACCCTAGTGTTCTTGGAAGAGCTATAGCCGATTTTTGAGTGCAAGTATTCTCTCTCAAAGTCCTCCTTTGTTGGTGGTGTTGTGTGAAGCATTTGAGGCATCACATTTGGGGTGCTAGGCTCTTAAAGGTCCAAGGAATCAAGCTACAAGAAAAGGTATGTATTCTAACTAGTTTTGTTATACAGGTACCGATGTTTGTATGCTAGTTAGGGAAATGCTTTGGAAAAATCATTTTGCTTGTATAATTAGAGAAAACATAGTTCCAATGCATTTACGATTGTATGTGCACCTTAAGGTTGTTAGGATGCTCAAAACCCTTCAGTTTTGTGAACCATTTGAGGCATCACACTTGAGGTGCAAAGCTACTGAAAGGCCAAGTTCTACAAGCTACAAAAGAGGTATTCATATAACTAGTTTTTATGTTGCAAATCTCTATATTGTGTGCTAGTTAGGCTTCATGCTTTGAATAATATGAAATTGCATGTATAATTAGAGCAAACATAGATCCAAGGCATTAGGGTTGTATGTGCACAATAGGAGTGTTATAGTACCTAAAACCCATCAGGAACTAGGTATAAAAGCAACAAGGTGGACTCCTTTTTCCTTCAACCTTCATAAAAGTGGATTAACACACTCAAAACACACATATAAAGGCTAGGGTTTGGATAGGGATCAAACTTTAGAGGATGGAGGTTGCCAAATGAGGCAACCCTAAGACTTAGTGCCTTTAAATATCTCATAAATTCTCGAATTTATGATTTTGAACCCCTACCATCACCACATCGTCGCAAATGCCTTTCCATGTCGTGGTGCATCATGGATTTGCATTTGTTAAATCCAAAATTCAACATCGTGGACACTCTACCTTCCACATCTATTCTAAAAATAGACCAAAATTCAACCCACCAGTTTTCCTCGAAGAGTCACCATACTAAAAATAGACCATATAAACCATCAGAATATGCATCAAAATATATCAAGGGATCACAAACTCTACAAGCTTCCTGGCTTCATCGCAGCTCTCCTTGATTCGAGTATGGATCCTCTGCTTCCAGTAGTACGGACCCATACTACCTTCCATATCTATTCGTACTTTCCTCAAGGATTGTCTTGAATCTGCCAAGCCACTTTATATCCATAAAATTAACCCTCATCAAGATAAGGCTACCAACACTAAATCTCTTCATAGGTTTTCCTAAGGCAAGCTCCACACCACTCTTCACCAGCTACAAAAGGAACTCACGCTAACTTCTTCTAACTAGCTCATAAATACAATTACATATCACCAAAACTAGATAATTCTTCGAATGAGAGGTCCCACACTACAACGGTTAAACTTAAACAATAGTTGCGCAATAAAGTTAAAACCTAACCTTCTAAAATTATCAAGTCTCAGTAGTATGTAACTTAACATATTCACTTACTAGTTAGCTGAAACTAATGAGAACTCCTAAAAAGCGCAAAGCAAGCAACATTTGGGCATCGAATAATCAAAACCAAGCATAACCTAATTAGGCCATCCTATCATTGACTGATCAGTACTAGCATGCAAGTCTATAAGCTCATACAATAGGCGTACAAAGGCATCTCACCTAACATTCTATCATGCAAATACTGAGCAGATCCTTATCCATAACTAGCATGTGATTCAGACATTCACAATTCAAATCATATCATATAAGATGTATGGGTACTTTGGGAAAACTTACTTGAGCTCGGTCGATTGCATGCACCACACCCTTTCTCATATTAGAAAACCCTTTTCTTTAAAAAAAACATTTCTTTTTGAAAAGTCTTACCAAATCCTCATTGGGAGTCCAGACACACCCGAGAGTAAGTCCGAATCCCTCAAACTAAGGCTTTGATACCAACTTGTAAAGTCCCAAAAATAAGACCCAAAAAATTCAATATTTAATTAATAAAAACAATATCCCAAAACATAATCACAAATCCCAAGTGGAACAACTGTATCAAAACATCATAAAATATTAGTTGTATCATGAAATGCGGAACAATATCGTGTGTGCACTACAATCATCCCGAGCTCTTCCCTTTCACATCGGAAGTACCTAAAACATAAACTAAAAATCGCAAGTAAAAAAGCTTAGTGACTTTCCCCAAATCCCACATACTACACATATCACACAAAAAATGGGCCCTGTCCACTGAGTATAACGGGACCTGCCCAACATACAGACATACAAGTATAACAAGTAATGGCATACAGATTACCCGTTGGACCCCACCCAATAAGAATACAAGCACATACCCATGCAAGAGTCACACATACATCTGGCAACCTAACATAATAAACAATGGGTCGACATTGGTGCCTTCGACTCGCTAAACACAATGAGGAAGATAAACCTCAGACTGCTGAATCTCAAAGATAAATCTCTAGCTACTAGTCTGAAAATCCCCACGGTATCATCATAAAATAACATCCAATTAATAATTGGATCCCGAATCATACTAAGATTCCAAACTAGGGCAAAAGACCATTTTACCCTTCACCTAGCATGTCCCAAGGCCAAAGCCCAAGCCAATTACTCAAAAAGGCCCAATTCCGAAAATAGTCACCCAAAGCCCAATTATGGCCTAATCTTCCAAATTGGGCCAAAACCCCTTGGTGGTCCTTCATCCAAAAGAGTCTAAACTAGAAATATGATGGCCCAACAAAATCCCTAAACTCCTAAGGTCCACACATGGCCCAAAACTGAAGCCTACCTGTTGAGTACGTTGGGCGTACTCAGCTCGTACGCTTAGTGTACATGCTCTTGGGCTAGTACATACAATGTACCAGCTTGTACCGTTGTACGCCCATCGTACTCACCAATTGGCCACCCCACGCCAAAAAGCACTTAATCCATTCAACCCATACTCCATACTCTAAGATCTAGACCAAAAAGATGATTTATCATGTAAAGTTGGCAACTTTACGTGCATGCATGGCTTACTGGGGCACTAGAACTCAAAAGAGCTTAACCAAGGGTTTTAACACATGCATGAGTCCATATACACCATAAAGTTTGCATTTTTATGCTTAAGGGACCCTTAAAATGTCCATATCTAAAAGGTTAAGCTTCTGAAATGACCTTAGCTCACAAGGACCAACCAAAAGTGGCTAAAATGGCCATAAACAAGCCCAAAAGAAGATCTATACGGGGATTTCAGAAGTTATTGACTTTATACCTCAAAAGTCACGAAATGAAGAAGGTAAATCTGGATCTCTAACCTCCTCTCCGAAGAATGAACCTTCAACCTTCTTCTTCCACTTCAAGATGCACAAAACACACAAAAGTTCTTTACAAGAGCTCAAAAGCACCACATAAAGGTTAAGGGACAAAATTAGGGCTTTGAAGATATGGAGGCTGGTCTAAAATGTCCAAGAGGTGGGTTAATGAAGCTTAAATAGCGCACAAACCCTAAAATTTAGGGTTTGTCCCAAGCCGACGTACGCCCAGCGTACTTGGTCGATGGTCGCAATCAAAGTTCAACTAGTACGCTAAGCGTACTCATAGAGTACGTCCTGCATACTAGTCAGAGGACCAAAATGCAAGGGTTTTGTTTAGAAAGGGTAAAAAGGGAACTTACAAAAATCCAAATGTTACAATGAATGTTGATAAACCTCAATTTTTTTGTTCCATATGGTTTTTCCTCTCACGGACAAAGATACATGGAATGCAATAGACACTTTTTTAGAAAGATAAAAGAGTAAAGAGTCTCCTTGAAGAGAGAACCTTACATCTAGTTGTTCTTTATATAATCATAGTGTTTTTTTAAACAAAAAATAGTTGAAAATTTAACATGGTCAATGTCGTTTAACAAGAAACAGATGTTCAAAGAAAGAAATTGATGTCCTTGAATTGAAAGAAACCGACCTTACAACCCAAGGTTAGATACGATAATAACTTATGTGACATTATTCAGTCCTGTAGCAATTTAGATGTTAAAATCCCTAATTTAGATACTGACTTCACTTTTTCAAGCATTGAGACTGTTGTTGTAAAGAAACCACCTTTCTTGAAAAAATGAAAAACCCATTTCTAAAAAAAATGTCATAAATATAGTTGTTATGACATTCACATTTTAACAGTCATCCGAAATAGCAGACTTTTAGATGATTTACAAGTGAAGGAAAATATATATATATATATATATATATATATATATATATATATATATATATATATATATATATATATATTTCATTTTTTATTAGTAATATATATTTCGTTTCGGTACATTACATTGATGCAGAATCATTTTAACACAGATGAGCAATTTTTGTCTGTGTAGGTGATAACATCTTCAACCAAATAAATACTCAATTCATATTGCATCATTCCATTTTATTGTATGTGAAAGTGAGGACATGCTATAACAACTTAATAATTATTGATATTTGATATGTTTGTTGTTTTTGAAGGTCAAATTGTCGCATTTGAAACATGTGAAAAAGGAGCTGACATGGAGTTCTATTTGTCGAATCAAAGGTAAAAATAAAATATTTCCCAACAAGTAGAAAAATAAAATCTAATAAAATTTATATTAATCCATTCGCTTTAGTGCCATAATAATCTGTATGAAACATAAAATATGAACGTATCATGTTGCTTCTAAAGTTGTATATGTTGGATTAGGTGTCTAAACCCATAACTATTTTGATATGTACTTGACCCGATTATGAGCATGGTCATTTTGGGTTGCCTTCACTCATGCAACTTGATAGGATGACAAGAGGAGAGAGAGAGAGAGAGAGAGAGAGAGTAGAATTTATTATATGAATAATAAATTTGTACTGAAAATGGTTTTATTAATATATTACATGATTAATATATTATTTGGAAATCATATTATTTAATTAGTATTGATCAGAAATTAATTTGGAATTAATTTGGTGGTCAAAAAATACTGATTAAATAAAGAGGACTGATATTGTAATTATCTAATAGTTGCTGGTCGGGAAATGGACTCCCAATAGAAAAGGATGGACGAAATCTATGGGAAGCCCATAAGGATTTTGTCCAAGGGGCCTTCTAGAAGGGTTCTATGGATTGCTTAAGGCCTAAGCAGAGAGTTAGGGTTTCTACCTGAAACCCTAGCAGCCCACACAACTATAAATAGACCCCTAGTCTTAGGAAAATCGGATCTATGATTAAGAAACCCTAGAAGGCCGATTTTTCCATCTCTCCCAAGTCTTCCTTTGCATTGGGTGTTTGTGACTCTATTAGAGGTGCAACACTTGGGGCAATAAGCTTTCAAGATTCAAAGACTTTGTGGATTGTGATTGTTATTTCTACATAACAATCAAGGTAATATTTCTAATCCTAATCTTATGTCAATTTAATTGTTCTTTGCTAGTTCTTAGGATCATTACTTTGGTATTCAATGTTGTTGTGTTCATAGTAGAAAAACCTAGATCAAAGCAATTAGGGTTGCATGTACACCATAGGAATGATGTAATGCTCAAAACCCATCAGTATATACATTGCACAAGACAACAACAAGAGAAGTATGTCTTTTTTTTCACTCATGAAAATTACATTTGACTTGTCACTTAGTAAAAAAATATTTTTTTATTATTTTTATTTTTTAAAATTAATATGCATATTAATAATATACTTATTCTTATACATATGCATATACTTATTCTTATACATATACATATTCATATACTTATTATAAGCATATACTTATGAATATCGATATACTTATTCTTATGCATATTCATATGTTTCTTTTCTGCATAGTGAATTAAGCCATGTTCTGAATTCCTCAATTTCTAATAAATTATTTTACCTTCTTAAATTTCAGACATCGATGATTTTTAGCATAGTGGCAAGAACAAATGGTAGAAAAAAAAAGAATAACAACTCCACAAAAATATGAATATACACTCAACATTCATTTTTTGAAAATTTATTTAAATATTAATTTTGAAATATAAGGGATATTTTCGCTAATTTTAAAAAATATATTTTATTATACTTTTTATACTTTTTTGTTTTTTTAAAATGAATATGTATATTCATCATATACTTATTCTTATGCATATCCATATACTTATTCTTATACATATGCATATGCATATATTTATGAATATACATATACATAGGACTGTTCACTATTCGGATAAAACCGAATTATCCAATTGGACAATTTGGATTGGACTATTTGGTTCGGATATTCGGATTTTTGGATTGGTTTTCAACAAAACCGAATTATTAGTTTGGATTTCGGATTGGTTTTGGTTTTTAAAGTAAGAACCGAATAGTCCAAAAAAACCGAATAAACATTTATTATTTATCAATTTATAATATATCTATAGTTATTTATTTATTTTGTAATTTATTTTCAAAATAGGAACGTTTCACCCGATAAAAAAACATTAATATACATTTTCACTCAAAAGTTTTCTATCTATAAAATATTAACTATAATATATCTTCTTATTAGTTGTTTATAAATTTCAAATCACAACTAAGTAATTTGTTTTTGCTTTTTGTGTAAAGTTTAATAATATTATAATTATTTGTCGTTTTAAAATGTTTCGGTTTTTGAAAACCGAATTATAAAAACCGATCCAACCGAATTGTAATTGGATCGGATCGGATTGGATTTAAATTTAGTTTGGACTATTTGGATCCATGCTTTGAAAACCGAAATCAATTTGGATTCCCTTGATTGGATCGGATCAAACCGATCCATCCAAACGAACACCCCTACATATACATATACTTATTCTTATACATACAAATATACATATGCCATATACTTATTCTTTTCAATATGCATATGCATATACATATATAAGCATAATTATGTGTATTTAATTTCCTTATGAATATATTTATTATTATGCATATGCATATATACTTATGAATATGCATATGCATATACTTATAAGTATGCATATGTCATATACTTATTCTTTTGCATATGCATATAGATAAGTGTAACTATATGTAATTAATTGTCTTATGTATATACTTACTTTTATACATATGTTTATGCATATCCATATGTATATGCATATGCATATGTAATATGATTATTCTTATGCATATACATATACATAAGCATAATCATATGTATTTATTTGTCATATCCATATACTTATTCTTATGCATATTATATGCATAGGTATATGTATATGCATATGAATTGCGTATGTATATACATATATTTATTCTTATGTATATGCTTACTCTTATGCACGAATATAGATGTATTAATGTTTTTTAAAAATATGCATGTACATATGCATATGTTTTTTAAAAATATGCATATACATAAAAAATATATGAATATGCATTAAAAATGCATTTTTTTGAAAAAATCTTTTTTTAAATATGAATTTCAAAGTATAAGGATTTTTTTCCGATCTAAAATAAATAAATAAAATAAAAATAAAAAATAAAATAAAATATATTTTTTTCAAATAAGTGAAAATATCTCTTATATTTCAAATTAAGATTTAAAAATAGAATTTTTCAAAAAAATGGATTGTTAAGGCATATTCATATTTTTTTTTTGTACAAATATACATTTTCAAACAAATGACCATATATAAATTTGCATATAAATTTTTTTGATTTCTTTTTCCATTTGTCTTTTATATATATATATATATATATATATATATATATATATATATATATATATATATATATATATATATATATATATATATATATATATATATATATTTTGTGAAATTTAGTATCTAAATTCACTATAGATAAAAGTTTGTTAATTCTCTCTTTCAATTTAGTTTTCCATTGATATATATATATATATATATATATATATATATATATATATATATATATATATATATATATATATATATATATATATATATATATATATATATATATATATAACACGCGTTTCTTTATAAATATTGCTTTGTTATGTCAGGAATTGAGGATTGGTATATTGGGTATATAATTGCTCGTGAACCCCTATACACAATTACTACAAAAGGGGGAGCAAATGTGTTGAGCGGGATTTGATGATAAAGATCATAGGGTTGCATGTGCACACATGGATGGCCACACACAATTAATTGTATCATAATGTCTCATAGGGGTACTCTACTCTTATATATATATATATATATATATATATATATATATATATATATATATATATATATATATATATATATATATATATATATATATATATATAAAACATTAAAAATACTGTTAGATAAACAAAAACGTTATCAAAGTTAACAAACTTTTAACTTTTATTTTCAATGGACGAGTTTAATTGAAATTAATAGGTTTTTTCCGTTACAATGATTTTCTAAAAGCAAATATAAATAGAGACCACTTTTTTTATATCAATTGTTTTGTTTAATATTATTTTCAAAATATTTAAGATAATTTATTACTCAGCAGTACATTATACGTTTTTAGAATTTAAGAATCATGAAGATACATAACATTACTCCAATAATTATGCCAGAGATAGAGGGCATTTGGGGAGACCAATGAATAGATGGAGACAATTCACTGGAACTTAAATTGATACAACACTTGCTGACTAAAACCTGTCCTACCATGCACGTGTGGTAAAGAGGCCCCCAATTCACAACTCACTACAATAATTCAATATTGGATCGGATTTCATCGGGTCAGTTTTTAGAAAGTAATATTGTAATTCGAAAAGACAAAAGCTTACTTAAATGTCTATGTTACGATTAATGAGTGATATGTGGCTTCATAATCAAATAAAAAATGGTCGAATATTAATCGAGATGCAATCAATTTAATAGATTTAAATTCATGAAACAGTATATATTGTCTTATTTATATATAAGTATATAACTCAAGTATAATACCAATACGTGCTGTTTTCAAATATATGCAAAGTTATCAGGAAACTTTTTTTGATCTTGATCGATTATATCATTTGACATACAGACAATTATTAATGAGTATTGAGAATTATAAATATTAATTGAAACAGATGAATTACAATGATAGCAATAAATTTATTGACGAAATCACCCCCTAAATATTATGGGCTTTAGAATTTTGTAAAAGCACACAATTATTGAATTTTAGACATGTGAACATTGATGAAGACAACTACATGTGTATGGTTGACAATCATCCCTCTAATTTTTGTAGGGTATCTAATTTTGAAGGTAAGAATGAAAAACACATAATTTCCGCCTTTCTTTGATATGAGGTTTTCTACAAATAAGTGTTCTAGTGACGGTTTTAATTTTCCTCTCCCCTAAAAATGTTGTCATTATTTATCGTTCTTTAAACCTATAAAAATGCTCAAATAGTATCAATGATTATTTTAGAGAAAAAAACAATTAGGCTGCGTATGGTGTTGACACCATACTCCACCTAGACTCACTCTAATGCTTTCATGCCTTGCCATGCTATTGGCTTCCTCATTGTGTAGTATTAATCATAAGGAGAAAAGAGAAAAGAAGGGTAAATTACACCAATCGTCCCTCGTACATATGCCAAAAAACATGTTCAGTCCTTATTTTCAAAAATTAACCCGGACCGTCCCTTGTTAGCTTAAAACTTGCACACTTCGTCCCTGATATGCTTTTTTCTTGCGAATGTAGTCTGTGCCTCATTTGAAATGAAGATAATGCCCTTGGATATTTATTTTTAATTATGCTAATATTATTTATAAATTAACAAAGAAAAAAAAAAAAAAAACAACTCTCTGAAACTCTATCTCTCTCAGTTACAGTGGAAAATACCACTACCTCCTCTGATCGGTCTCTCTCACTCTCTCTCTCCTCATTCTTCTTCGATATCTGCTCTCATCTTTTCCAACCCATCCACCCTTTCACTTCTGAACCGTCACACAATTGTTACTGATCAAAGATAAAAGAGTAACCCGAAACACACACACATACATGTCTTCTGATACGATATCGAGATAGAGGCCAAGTGAGATGGAGATATAGCACGATACCGAGAGAGAAATAGGTTGAGAGAGACAGACTCGGTGAAAGCAAAAAAGCAGACCATATGAAATGGGTGAGATGGAGATTCAGCACGATAAAATAGAGAAATACTTGATTTCGATTTTGATTTCGAGTTTCCTCCTTTTTCATCGTCATCGAATCCATAAATTGAAACTGATGTAGGGTTTCATTTTGATTTTGAGGTTCGTTTCAGGTTTGATTTGATTTTATTTCGATGCATTTGTCTTGGACTTGATTTCAATCGATTACTTGTTTCGATTTTGAAGATGAAGATAGGTTGGGACTTTGAATCCAGTGAGATGTTGTGAACTTGTGATTGTGATTGCTTATGGGTCTCATTTATGTTGATCAAATCTCATCAATATTTCAAGGTTTCGAAGATTGAATTATTATTTCGATAGTGATGGTTATGGTTCAGAGAAATAACTTTCGATTAGAGCAGTGGATGGGTTGATTTGATTATTGGGTTTCACCACGAAGCATATAGGTTGAAATTGGTAGCTTCGATGGTTGTTGGTGTTCTTAAGGTAGAGGAAGAGATCAAAGATAAGGATTGTGGTTTGGGGCCTGACTTTGTTACACTGATTTGGGGTTTTGGATGGTTAATGGGAATGGGTGAGAAAAGGGAGACGACGGTAAAAGAAAATTGGGGAAAGGGAAGGGGAAGGTGTTTGAGGTTATAGGTTGTGGTGTCGGAGGTGGTGATGCTGATATGTGGTGTTGTCGGAGGAGTCAGCAGTGATAGGTGGTGGTAGTGTCTTGTTGCAGAAATAGGGACTGAATGGGAGGGGGGAGAGATATTTGTTTACCCTTGTTTTATTGTTATTATGTATTTTTTTTAATTTAAACCGATAAAGAAATAAAATAAAAAAAGGAAAAAGGAAATAACTAAGAGCAAATTAGTCTTTTCATGTCAATAAAGATGATGTGTGTAAGTTTAAAACAAATAAGGACCGTCCGAGTTAATTTTTGAAAATAGTGACTGAATGTGCTTTTCAGCACTTGTTCTGTAACACCCGGTTCGTGGTACGTAGTTTAATAAAAGTAAACTCATGTTTTACTCTAGGACTCAGCGAGTTGGAGGCCCAACTCGTCGAGTAGACTAGACTTTGGATCGGCAGGATAAGTGACCTACTCTACGAGTCGGGAGACCGACTCGATGAGTAGGACTGTCTGGATGAAACCCTAATATTTAGGGTTTGCACCCTATTTAAACAGCTTATAATGCCCCAACACAACCTCCATTGTTCCTCCAAACCCAGAGAAATCCCTAACTCGAACCCTAAGCCTCTTTTGAGTGTTCTTGAGCTTTTTGGTGACTTTGGTGTGCATTTGAAGTTGGAAGAGAAGAAGGAAGCTTGGGAGTTCAAGTGGAAGCTAGTAAATCCAGCGGTTTTGCTTCATTCTCAGTTTATTCAAGGTAAAAAGCTTGAACGTTGACAATCTATCTCTTAGATCTTGTTTTGGGGCTATTTTCCTACCCTTTTTATGAGTTGTGAAGTTATAATCGGATTTTGTGAGTGTGTTTGGAGTTACACTTTAGATCTAGAATCATTGAGGGTTCCCATGGCATAAAGGTGCCAACTTTATATCCATGGGAGGCCCATGCTTCTTATATACCTCTTTTTATGGCTTTTGAGCCAAAAACCTCCATGCATGGACGTCAAGATTGGAACTTTACGTATAAAATGGACCCTAGGAGGTCAGATCTATGGTTTTGATACATTAAGATCCATTATAGCCGACTGAATAGTTTTGGACAAAGAGGGACTCGGAGAGTCGCTTGGGTGACTCGGCGAGTCGGGTCGCTTTTTCCCCAAATGTCTTCTGCAAATTGTATTTGGTTGAGTGGAAGGAACACTCAGCCTGTTAGGGGTTTGTTATGGACTTGAAGATTAAAGGACTCGACGAGTTCAAGGAGGAACTCGGCGATTTCAAGACAATGTCCCAACCACATGAAGACGGACTCGACGAGTTCAAAGATGAACTCGGCGAGTCATAGACTAAACACCTTCATATGGATGAAGATGGACTCGACGAGTTCATAGACGAACTCGGCAAGTCGGTTGAAGATAGTCTGATGTGTTGTTGAAGGCAAACTCGTTGAGATCTTTCTAGACTCAACGAGTAGGGATGAGATGGTAGCGTTTTGTGGACATGAGGACTCGGCGAGTTGGTGGACCAACTCGGCAAGTCGAGTCAGCAGATGTTGACTTTGACCAAGGTTTTGACCTTGAGTTTGACTTGGACTTGAGTGACCCTTGGAAGGGTCATGAGTATGAATTGATAACTTAGAAAATTTGTCGTGTAGGGATTAAGGAGTGTAAGAGGGTCGATTTTCACACCGAGGACAGTGCAGACACTACATGACATTGAGGTGAGTTACCTTTCAATAAAAGTAGGTCTAAAGCACCATGGCCGACCCACTAGTAGTTGATTACAGTTGAGACGATTGTATTTGAGATAATTATCTGGTTTGCTATTACTTGATGTGTTATATGTGCCAGTATGATATGTTCTATGTGATAGTGGTAGTAGGAGGGGAATAGTCCCCCAATTCGTTCGTTAGGACCAAAGGGTAGGTCGGACACCCCAGATATGTCTGACAGCATGATTATGATATGTTATTATATGGTAGTGGTAGGGGTGAAATAGTCCCCGAGACCGGGTGAGATAGACCAGAGGGTAGGCAGGTACCCCAAAACGCCCTGACACGGGTATGTCAGCACCCCAGAATGGCTTGACATGGGTAGGTCAGCACCCTATAATGGCTTGGCACGGGTAGGTGGGGCACCCCATAATTGCCCGACAGTATGTATGATTGTATAGTATGTGGTATGGTAGGGGAACTCACTAAGCTTCGTGCTTATAGTTTTTAGTTTTGATTTCAGGTACCTCTTCAGCTAAGGGAAAGGAGCCGACAAGGTATCAGCACATCGCACACACATGATTTCCACTTTGAGAACCCTGGGATTGTACTATGATGTTTTACTATTTGATGTTATGGTTTTCGAGACTTGTGATTTCTGACTTGGTGTTTTGAAATGATAATAACGATGTTTTCCGTAAACTATTTTTATAAGTAATATAATTAAACAAAAAATTTTGGGTCTCGATTTTGGGATTTTACATGTACGAGGGACGACTCGTACCCAAAGAAGAATTGAGAGGAGATAACCACAAACTCAATGACAAAAATTTGCCACATTAGATGCCACCATCAACCACCTCGCCCATATTATCTAGCTTTATACTTGCAGGTTACTCATGAATAAAATTAAATACAATATATGGTTTAATGATATTTATATTTGTTGTTATGATTAATTAATTTTAAAAAGTTTATTTGCTTACGATTTTAATTTCTATCATTGTAATTATTTAAAACATCAAACATTGTTTTTTTTTAAATATAACAATATAATTTTTGTGTATAATGTTACTTTTAACTATTATTGTTGTAAGTTATTTTAAATAATGTATTTGAAAAAATCTTAATTATTTTAATTTGGTTTCAGAAATTTAACTTTTTTAATATTTGTTTGATGAATATTTTTAGTTTCTTTGATTATAATTATTTAAAACAACAAACATTGTTTTTGTTTTTGAAGATAACATTATAATTTTTATATAATATTATGTTTAACTATTCTTATTGTAAGTTGTATTTAAACTATTTATTTGAAATTTTTTAATGATTATAAAAAATAGTTTCATGATTTTTTTGGTTAATTTAGGATTATAATTTAGATTTAACACTATGATTTATAACTGTTGACTATTTATAGAAAAGTCTGTCGATTTTTTATAGTTTAACTGAAATTTTGATTTAACTCAACCGTTTAACATTATATTGAATTCAATAATTTAACTATATTGCACAAAATCATAAATTATACAAAAGTTGTGACGTTCAAATGACAATTATTCACTTACAACAATATATCTAAACTAATAAGTTAACTATAATATTTTAAAAAATTATAGTCATAATTTCATAAATAGAAGTAAAATATAATATTTTAATATTGTAGTTTAGTTAATTTATTATTAAAATGTAGTTTTGACATTAATTTAACATTATTAACAAATTTATAATAATTATTAGAAAAAAAACTGAAAAGTCATAGAGGTTTCAAATGCATGTAGTGCAAGTAAAAATGCATCCTTTATATAAATTTAAAATATATGTTGTTTAAATATAAAAATGTCATAGTTAACTTTGATATAATAATTCTTATAGTAATTTAGTATAAATAAAATTAAATCGAGTATATGAATTAATGTTATTTAGAGTTGTAGGTATGATTAATTTGCTTTAAAAAATAGATTTTAAAAACTACATTTGATTAACTTTTTAATTTCTATTACTCTAGTTATTTAAAACATCAAACATTTTTTTAAAGGTAACAATATTACTTTTAACTATTATCATTGTAAGTTATTTGTAAGATACTTATTTAGAAATTATTAATGTTTATAAAAATAATTTTAGGAAATATTTTAATTGATTTGGGATTAAAATTTAGTTTTTACGTTTAACACTATAATTTATAACTTATAATTATTTACAAAATAGTCATTGGATTTTCTTTAAGTTTAATTGAAATTTTCATTTAAGTTAATACTTAAACACTGTATTTAAATTAAAAATTTAAGTATTTTATACAAATTATTCAAAAATTGTGACTTTAAACTAACAATTTAAGAAATAATATATCAAAACTAAAGTAGAAGTAAAATATGTTAATTTAATATTCAAGTTTAGTTAATTTTAGGATTACAATTAGCGTTTTACACCTATTTAATATTATTAACCAATGTATAATCATTATTAGAAAGAAATTGAAAAATAATGAGAGTTTCAAATACATGCAGTAAAAAATATATATATCTTTCAAATTTAGATAGAAAATTTAAAATATTCACGACTTTTAGTTAGTTACTTTTTTGAAGTGGTACAAAAAACGATAATATTTAACAGATCTAATTAAAAATTATCCTCATCATGGTATATAACATATGATCAATAATATCTATATTTAATCTAATATATAATAACGATTAAAGCACACCATACAACAATTGTATTAAAAGAACCCAAAACCAATAAAAATATAAAAATAATTAGTGTATAACAAACTTGCAAATTAAAAGCTATAACATAATAATATATCTCGAAAAGTGGTCATAAGACCTCAAACCAATACAAAAACCTTTAAGCTTGTTTTCTTTATGAAGTTTGTATGTGATTTGTATGCATTTCTACCCAAAAAGATTGATCTTTTTATAGTAAATGTTTCATTAAGTGCTTATTAAACATAATATAAGTTATAAAACCTTTGAGTGTTAAATCATTATTACAAAGACTTTTGAGTTGTATTAGTTAAAAGATGGGGGTTTCAAATGAATGTGGTTTGAGCAAAAATGCTTCTATATAGTCTTCAGAGTTTCAAATGCATGATGTTCAAGAAAAAATGCTAGTTTTATAAGATATATAGATATAGATATAGATAGATACATATAGACTAAATAATTTCCGTGTACCATACGGTTGAAAAAATTAAAATAATTTATAAACAATAAAAAAACTAAGTGTTAATAATAAAATATGTCGATAACTATTTGTATATAGTATTATATGTTATCTCCGTAGGATTACCATCATTATTTTTAATATCTAAAATATTTTGAATTATTGTTCTTTAAGTTGAAATTCACGATAAATTTATCATGCTTACAATGAAATGCACAATTTAATAGATTAAAGAAACAATATACTTTTAGTTATAGTGATCAAGTGAACCAGTTATCCTAAAAATTAGTGTTCAATCCATTTATGAGAGACTTGAATTATTAGTATCAAAATCATGAAGCTAGTACATATGAATGGTCATCACATATATACTTACACATTATAATCACAAACTTACTATTTAACCTTAGGTTTTGATCTAACACTAGTCATACAAATTTATAACTCATAAACTCATATGATTCAAGCACATCAAGCTAGATTGTTCATCTAAACCTAACAATGCTCAACAATAAACACAAAACATTGAAACTTTAACATATAAGGACCTTTTATCAAGCAAACATATACAATTTGAATAGCAATAGTTATTATTTCTTTATTCACAAATTCCTAATATGAATAGTTTTCGGGTCTAGACAACTAATCGTATGGTATTTAAGACTTTTAGTTACAATGATTGTTTTGGGAGAAAATCTATCAAAAGAATATCACCAAATTGTATGAGAGGTTGTGGTGTTATGTGTGATATGAGTATCAAATTGAGATCAAAGTGACATAAGTGGTTTAAAATGAAAGCCCCTAATCCTTAATAGGATCTCCGGTATAAAATCTGGGGAGATGATAATTATCACCTGCCTTGTTTGATTTTATTGATTAAAATGCAAATTACTGAAGTGATGATAAGAATACAAGTACGAATGTTTCAGTAGCTATCGATGTGTGTAGTGTGAATTATACATATGTATTTATAGTCTAATATGGATAACTAAAATTCCTATATTTTCAGGATCCTGTTGAATATGTATTCACACGTTACTTTGACTTGGTATTTTTGGGTCTTAAGCCTCATTGAAATGATTCTTTGGATTTAATAAGCCTTTAGTTGATTGATTCAACATAGATAATGAATAAACAAGAAATATAGTTGTTAGTTTTGTTAAAAAATAATGATCAAGATCCTAGTGTATGTTTCGGGATCCTAACATTCCTTTCGGATTCAGGATCCTAGATAGGTTTAAGGATCACGAACTCTAACAATTGCCCCCAAACCCATATCCATGGGTTTTATGATCCATGGTTCATATGACCCAACTCTTTATGTATCCATACATAAACTTGGTCCAACATGGATCATAAGCCCGACACATATAAATATAACTAATTACCATAATTAGTCCCCATAGATTTAATTATTATCTTTTGATCACTAATATAATTCCCAATTAATTCTTAATCAACACTAATTAAAACATATGATTTCATATTAATATATTAGAACTTATAATATATTAATAAATCATATATAACCTCTTCTCTCAAAAGTTCATCCTAACAAATTGTCGTGATGATATCCAACCCAAATGGACCATGCTACTCTCGGGTCGAATACATACCGATAATAGTTATGGGCGTAGACATCTAATCCTACAGTCTCCTACTTGGATAAGTCTAAAAGCTATTATTGCGTATGAATCCAAGATCCCGACTAGCAATCGTAGCTCTTAAAAGCCGTTGTCGAACTCTAACCAAGTCAATGACATGTTCATTAGATAAAGGATCATATATTCCTCCATTCTATATATCATATGGACTGAGACATGGATTATAATCATTATCTCTGTCCATTGGTTGTTTCCCGATTTTCCGGTTGATGACGACTGACTAGTTGAACAAATCAAATCAGTCCAGGCCCGGCCGAGCACTTATGTTTGTCATCACTAAATCATCGAGGGGCCCACATATATTGATTTTATCCCTCCAAGGGTAAAAGGAATGGATAAACTTTGACTCATATGCTTGTACTAACTACTTGTTGAATCATACATAAAGGCACATTTTATAACATAAAGTTACTGATGCGTTTTTGTACAATCAATGTACAACCAACTTATAGTAAACAACTCATATCTCTAGGTTTGAAGAGTATATATGATATTATCGTCTCATGATCACTCGTGATAAAATCCATGAAGTGAGTCAAATGAGCGTGGATTTAATCCAATACTCAGAACTTATGAGCACTCACGAATGTTGTAGCAACTCTTTGCTATGTCCAACACCTTAGACATCTACAACCAACATCATGACAGTCTTGATTCATACCTACTTCCAACATATGACCGACTGTGGAGAATTCGAATAACTTAGTCATTCAGAAAGAATAACCTAGCTATTCTGGAAGTCAAAACATGCAAAGTGAAACACAAGAATAATACTAATCACTCTATGGTCCCAAGCACCTTTAAGAGTAAATAAAACACCTTTTATTTAAACACCATATTGATTACTCATTATTCATTGTATAATGTTTCACATAATCAACTATATACTTGAATCAAAACAATAGTCATGCCATGCTCCAAACATGCACACTATGTTTGTCTATGATCCTTACTATGTGAAATATACCAATTGAACATGATTCCAATGGAGAGCAATTCCATGGAAATGAAGTCTCAAATTCAAAGTACATTGATTTTAACATCATTCTTGCATTAAGTTTTCTAATCTTCCACAGATTTAACAGATAACTTCCACCTATGGAAACATTTGCATATTCCCATTTTGACTATCACGTATGAACAAGAGTTGCCTCTTTCCAGAATATGTCAATATGTTCATTTCCAAAAATTTAACACTATACTTCCAATTGTCCATGAGCAACCAATCTTTGGAAAACCTTAGATTGTCCTAGACAATTGCTTAATCATTTTAGTCATATTCAATTCTAGATCTTTTCCCCTCTTAGTGCCTTAGGCATTCGGAAAATTTAGAAATGATAAATATTATAGCACATGTAATCGATCCTATATCTGAAGCATATGGGACACGATTCATGATGTCTCACATAAAGACATGATCATAGACCAGTATTTTGCTACAATATTTTTTTATTTGCCATGTTTTCAAAATTTGACTATGAAGAGGGATGTCGTAATCATAATCGAATTTTGAGAACGCAATATATATAGAATTCCCTTATGTTGAACTATTCCAACATAAACTTCATATATATATATATATATATATATATATATATATATATATATATATATATATATATATATATGTATATCCTTGACTAAAGATGATCAAAATCTCAATCTAAGCTTTTAGAATTGAATTCCTCCCCCTTAATTATAGCAGAAAAACTTTTCCCAAGAGTTAGTGCGGATTCTTATCAAGAAAAACACTTCACACAATTGGTTTTAGTTGGTCTTTGTCTTATCCAAGTCATCACAACTTCCCAATTTCAAATGTACAATAATAAGAACCATCTCATTCTACATTTGACAAGTGTTTTAAACCTTTCTCAAGATTTTGTCACTCAAATTACAATCTTGGAGTATTATTCTATGACTCAATTTTAAAACGAAGTATGATTCATCTTTTGATTTAACCATTTCAACAATTCACGATTCTTCTTCTTAGTCAAACAAATGCACTAAGATGTCCTTAGAGAATCAATTGTGATATGATTTCATAATCACTAAGATAATCATAAAACAAGATACTCAAGTACTCTCCCATCTTTTCAAATTAGAGAAACTTTTATCTTTCTGCCTAATTTGATTCTTCTCATCCGTTCTGCCTTACTTTGAAACTTTTCCAATGTTTTAGAATTACACTTAAACTTGTAAGCATAAGCATATTTACCAAACTTTAGCAAATCATGAAGAATAGTCTTATCATTCTCTGTGGTGGACCTGACCAGAGCACACTCAAGTGTTCCCGATCCCCTAATCCTTCACTTGACTAAGATATACATGTGCTCAAGGAATTAGTCTTAATTTTCCAAAGATGAAAATTCTCATTCATCATACAATACAGGTTGCATGATTCCAAGTTTCTATCCAATTGAAACTTGGGTGATGAGAATCTTTCCATATTTGGTAAATTACGACACTACCACAAACGAAAGAATCAAACACATTTTTCCAATATTGCTATCAATGGAATCATATAAACAACAATTTTTTTTCACAAATGCCATTGTTAGGATATTTAAAATAAATAAAATTAAAACTTATTTATTTTATTTTAAAACTTGTGGAAAAACTTATCCTTACAATGGAAATGCATATGAAAAACATGTTGTTATTTTTTCCTAAGCAATCTATCACAACTCTTAAGCAACAACTCAAAATTCTGATCACCGAACCATGCAATCGAAATCCATCTTCGCGATCAGAATCAGCATATTCTTCCTTTAAGCTTCCTATTTTCTTTGATTCTTAAAACATCAACATGTGTCTTAGTCACATCATGTAATAAGAATCTCATAATAGTAACTTAATAGAGTTAGATAGTAGAGTTTACCTGAAGTAGAGTCAAACCTTTTTTTGACTTTACCAACCTTATGATCTTTCAGGTAAACAGGGCAGCTTCGCAACCAATGCCCCTTCCTTTGGCAACAGAAACATATAGACTCTTTGGGAATGGTACACGGGACTATCTCAATCCCTTTCCATTGGGAAGAGAAAGCTTTTCTGGATTTCCAATGTTACCATTGTCAATGCCCATGGAAGTTTGGGAAGTCGATCTTACATTCAAGTTTGCTTTACCGGTGCTCCAAATCGTTGCTGATTCAGCAGCATCAAGCAAATAGGTAACATCATTAAGGGTCATGTCATGGTCCGTCACGTAGTAGTCCTAAATGAACTCAGTATGTAACTTAGATAGTGACTGAAGAACCCAGTCAACAACCAACTTCCTCAAGACCTTGACACCCAACTCTCGCGGCTTATCAATAAGTGACTTCATCTTCAAGATGTGAGCATTCATAGACTTTGCTTGCCAATAGGGCTTGAGTGAACTTGAACTATTCAAGAACTTGTGGGTTAGGGAGAATAATTGGAGGAGATGGAGAAAGCTTGTTCCTAGAGATTTGGGAAGAGCATAATTGTCTGAACTAGACATGTACAATGGGAGATATTCAAGTTAGTTGATCTAGGTCCTTAATATAACACCCAATATGAAATATTAAGGCTAGGACCCAACACAATATTTTGTAACTTGGAAGAGGGATGTGGTAATCCAAGCTATAAAATATTGAAGGTAGGAGAATGATGATTCACCAATTTCCACAATGAAAAATGAAATAGGTATTAGGTTTTATTTGGTTTGAAACTCCTAGATCTTTTGAGATTCATTGAACTCTCCAATGGCATGTTTAAATCTCGATTGTGCCCTTCAAGTTTTGTGACTGGGATGTCAAGGATCATAAAACAAGGTGTGAATAACCATGCAAGTTAACTTGGTACCCTTAATTTTATCACCTAATCGATGTGTCGTTTAACAACATGCGCTCCACCGATCTATGATAAACATAAAGTTACCCTTTGCCACTCTTACTAGTCCATGTTAGTGTGTCGGTTAACCACAAACGCTCCACTAACGACTTGGTAAGGTACAAAGTATAAATTTCATGGGTTAGCACCAAATTCACATTTTCCTAAAGTAACTAAGATTGGGAATTTAGAAAACATTTAGTTACTTTATAATAATCATTATACTTTTAATGAGAATTAAAGTCATTGTCCTACTCGTTCGGCTAACGACCCTCCACCAGTCAAGGAAGCGGTGGGTGAGAGTAGACACCCATTAAACTGCCATTTTATAGGCAGTAACCTTATACCTCCTTATAGATCAGCATCGTGAATGAGGCCTACTAACAGTAAGACGACTTTGTTCTTATACATACATATATATATATATATATATATATATATATATATATATATTAACCATTAATATTATAATAGTATAAGGGTTGAATTTTAAACATTAAAATTCTAAGGGTCTAACTTGGAATTAAAGTATACATGGGGGTAACTTTACAAATTTCAAAACATGAGGGCAAGTTTTGAATAATTCAAAAACTTTTCAATTCCATAACATATGATTTTAACGAAGGACTAAAAAACTTTTAATGAAGAGACTCTTGAACATCCATAACTTGAGGACAAGTTATGGAGTTCATAAAACAATTTATGACAAAAGAACTCTTCCAATGTGTAACCTATGACTTTTAATGAAAATTTAACAGAAAACTTTGGTTTTCCATAACTTGAGGACAAGTTATGGAATCCATTAAAAACACATTAAGATCATCAATTCAACTAACAAACATGTCAATAAAACTATGATCTAGATTAAACTCATATGAACAAGATAATTCAAATCAACCAACTTTCATGTAATTAGCATAACCATTAAACTAATACAACATGAATTTTATGACAATTATCTTTTGAATTGGATTAGAATGATCATTACCACATCAAAAACAGGTTTATAAGTTCAAAAATAGCTTAGGGTAATGATTCTAGTCCAATTCCAGCCTTGAAAGTCGAAAATATGTTGTTTGGGGGTCCAACTCGTCGAGTGCATGAACTAACTCGACAAGTTGGATGAATTTCTTCATGGAATCGACAAGTCCAGTGCCTAGAAAGCCAGAATTTTTGATTTTTAAGCTATTTCAGAAAGTATAACATGAAAACAACCCATGGCTCTGATACCACTGTTGGGTTTTAGTATAATACAACATCCTATGGTGCACATAAAACCCTAAATACCTTGGATCTATGTTTTCACTAATTATACATGCAAAGGTGTTTCCAAGGTATTAAGCCTATAACTAGCATACAAAGATGTAAACTACACAAGATACTAGTTAGTGTAACATACCTTTTCATATGGCTGGAAGTCTCGATGCTTTTGGCCTTAATAGCTTAGCCCCAATAGTGTGGAAGCCTCAAATGAAGTCACAACACATCAAGGACAAAGGTAGGACTTGAGAGAGAATCTCTATGCACTCTAAAACCCTCATGAACTCCAAGAACATGCACACACATACACACTATGGTTTTCGGTTTTAGGTCATGATATATGTATTATATGTGTTGAATTCTAAGAGTCATGGGTATAACCCAAAACCATACCCATGGGTTTTATGATCCATGGTTCCTATGGTCCAACTATTTATGTATCCATGCATAAACTTGGTCCAACATGGATCATAAGCCCAACACATATAAATATAACTAATTACCATAATTAGTCCCCATAGATTTAATTAGTATCTTTTGATCACTAAATTAATTCCAAATTAATTCTTGATCAACACTAATTAAACCATATGATTTCATATTAATATATTAGAACTTATAATATATTAATAAATCATTTATAACCTCTTCTCTGAAAAGTCTGTCCTAACAAATTGTCCTGATGATATGCAACCCAAATGGATCATGCTACTCTCGGGTCAAATCCATACCGATAATAGTTATGGGCTTAGACATTTAATCCAACAACTTTCTCTTTTGATAATGAAGACATTGAATCCCTAAAAGTTGATGGGCCTTTTCGTCCGATGCTATTTTAAGTCTTTTGATGCTCTAGCTCAGCTAGACTTTGTCTCCCCCACTTGGACTAGCTTCCATGAGTACCCTTTTTCTCTAGGTATGACTTTCCCTTTTTCTAGTATTGTTTCTAAATTCTTTGAGATCACCCAACTCTCCTACATCTAGGTTATACCAGTGATCTAGAGGATTTTCTTCTCGATCGATCGTCTGGATCATTCTATTGATCTTGACATTGGTCGGCCCGAGTTAACCCATGACTATAATCTTTTAACCTTCGTAAATTCTCTTTTCCTAATCAAAGTCAAAACCAAAAAATTACATCTTATTCTGAAATCAAAACAAAACGCTGGTACCTACAAAAAATATTTCTTTGTGAGGCGTGATTCTATCCCCAATGGAGATATCTTGCCAAAAACCTGGGTCAGAAAGAATAGGATTTAATTCTATTTGCCAAGGATCTTAAAATTCACATTTTCTTATTTTGTATGTTTTGATGCAGCTTTCAAGTTTGAGGACGTTGCTCCAGCTGTTTAAGACACTGAAGAGAAGGTTGAAATATTTTTTTTTTTCTGAGGGTGAAAGATCTTTTAGGTTCGAACAACCCAACTTCCAAGAAAGTTCATCTACTACTGCATCAATCTCGATAGGTAAGGATGCTTTGTTTGTCTATTTTGGTTTGTTTTATCTAAAGGATCCCAAATTTATTGAATTCTCTTATTATGTATAGGATCCAAAGCTATTTGCTCCAGCACCCGGTTTACTCTTGTCAATATCGAGTCTAGAGGCTATCTCATGGTCAAGAGAGAAAAGGCCTTATCTTCTATTCCTCCAAATAGGTCTTCAATTGATCTAACTGTCAAGACCCTATGATCTAAGAAGAGGAAGTTCGTTGGGGCCTAGCATCTTGGCCTGGAGAACCTTGGAGTAGAGGAGGCACTATTGAAGCTAATCTCTTTTTCTTAATCTGTAAGTTCTTTTGAGATCCTTTATTTTCTTATTTAGTTTACTTACCATGATCTTTTACAGATTGATGATCTGGTTTCTCGATCCACTAAGGATCTAAGTCTCAGAGCAGAAGGCAGAACATGCCTTGAAGGAGCAAGATAGGATCAACAAAGAGCTTTTACAAAGGGTGGAGAAGTTGATCCCGGAGAAAGCATAGAAAGAGGAGGAGCAGGCATTAGAGATCGAAGTGGTGATTGTCGAGCTTAATAACAGTGTCGCTGAGGCCATCTGTGATGTGGAAGCTTGCATGAAACCGTAGTTGACCTAATCGACAAACCTGTTAATGTTGGTCAGGATCCTGCAAAGAAGAAAAAGGAAGAGAAGAAGGAATAAAATAGGAAAGAAAATAAGAAGAAGAATACAAAGGAGACTCCGGCTAGGGGTGATCAAGCCTATAATTACGTTTGATAAATTATTAAAAAAAAAATTAATACGTTGGTTTGTAAGACAATTTTTTTGTATGAGGTTGGTGGGAAACACCTTTAATCTTTTGCATTATATCTTTTCCATGGTTGATTTGGTTGAAGAAATAAGGCCAAAATAGGTTTTCCTAAGGGTTCTCAGATGATTAGGATCCTAAGAAGCTTAGGGTTTACAAAAATTCTCTAGGATCCAAAAGATCTGAGGTAAATAGTTATTTGATCAGGATCTTGAAATAGTTAGGATCCTGAGGAAAAAAAGATTAGTTTTAATCTGAAAAGTTGGAAAGCCTTAAATTTTCATTTGAAGATAAGGATAAATAGAACCTAATGAGAGATTATTCTTTGGATTTCCACTAGACTTTTAATTGTCTCTTTGAACTTCTCTTTAGGATTCTAATATTACTATTTTGAGGAGAATTTTTTCTAAAGATGCTCCCAACTTTAGAATTTAATAGGAAAAGTCTCAACTCAGTAAATATTACTATATTAGGAAAGATCCCACATAATAATTAATTGGGGAGGATCCCAGCCTAGAGTTCTACAGCTGAAAATCCCAACCTAAGAGATACTGGGGAATATCCCAACTTCAGAAATACTAGGGAATATCCCAAATTAAGATATGCTGGGGAAGATCATAACCGAAGATATTTTGGCGAAGATCCCGACTTAAAATATACTGGGGAAGAACCCAAATAAAGATAACAGGACAATGTTATAAAAAATAGATTAAAATTTAGGATCTTTATCTATGTTCAAAAATAAGAGGTTTGCCAAGTCACTGACGCATTAAATTAGTTAGATATCATGTGTCCAAGAGAGGTGTAGAAACCTAATGTAAGTCCCTAAAAATTATGCTTGAGTATCAATGCGATCCACTTGATGGTCCGGAATCCCAATCAAGTGGATGATGTAAGATGAGAAGAAGAAGAAGAAGAAGAACTAGATGAATCTTCAATGTATTGATGATATGAAAGATGATCGGTTACATAAGATTCACACACACATACACACACTTCTTCTCTCTAACTTTCTTTCTCTAGAACAGGATATGAATGAATGAATGTTCCTCCTCTCCTAGACACACTAGTCTCACACCCAAACACTCCCCTAATGACTATTTATATAAATGCGCTGAAAACCCAATCCCAAAACACAAAGGCTAGACCGAAAACACACATGTGTTTTCGGTCCAAGCTACAAATAAACCAATAATATTTTCGGCCAAAGACTAAAAACAATAAATGCTTAGAAAAGCAAAGTATAAACCATAATTTTTGACCCAACAATCTCCCCCTTGGTTTATAGCTTTCTTTTCTTATGACCCAACAAACTCCCTCTAAAATTGTAGCTTGCTTTTCTTGTCAATCTTCACTTTGAGCTTGGCTTCAACATTAATATTCAAATTCTTCACAACTTCAGGATGAACAAATGAATCTTTTGTGTGGATGACTTCATCTTGAACAGTTGGGCTTTTCTTCAAAATTTGACTTTGAACGCACGTTGGGTATGGAGGCTTCTTGAAAAGTTTCTTGAAAAACAGCACTTTTAGCTTGAAAATCTTCAGAGAGAATAACAGAGAGAACAAATCTTCTGGATCACTTTAGCAGGTACTAGATAGCAGCAAATTGATTGAGGAGGCTTCAATGCAATCTGTCACATAATCTTCAAGTACAGCTTCACCTTGCTTCTAGGGTTGAAAGATTGAATGTTGAAAGAATAATATTCATCTCTTGTTCCTTCGAATGAATATTCTTCGACAATCACGGATGAAGCGTTGGCTCAGAAAATCTCGATACAGTCTCCGTGAGTCTCATCTACATCAGAGTTCACTTTTCAAGACAAAAAAAATTTGAGATAAAAAGAAAACTTATCACAAAATATTTTTGCATTTTTCATATTTTCTAAAAAAATAAAAACAAAAACAAAAATATTTTTGGATTAATGAATTTTCTGAAAAAAAAAAAAAGAAATTAATATAGAAATAACAATATTTTTGGATTTTTAATTTTTCTGATTTTTGTTTGATTTTACAAATTTTTTATTCCCCCTCTAAATTTGTGCATAGAGGAAAACTATGAACAAATTTAACAAAAACAAAAATAATAGCTAACTTTAAGACTGATTTGGGATCAAAGTTGTCAAACAATTCAAAATCGTTTATCAACACACACCTGCATGTTTAGATCTGGCCAATCACCGGTATTGTGGTCAACTTAAACATAAATGATATATTTGTCAAGTTGGACAGATAATAAGTGACAAGACATTTGCACATATATTCCTAAATGGACCATTTAGCTGAAGACGACCAATGATATTGTTGTCCACTTGAACGTGTTTCCCTACTTCCCGATATACCCTGGTAATCAAGAACTTCCAAAAAACTCTTTACTTTAGGTGAGTAGACAATTATTAATAAAGAAGTCAAATATAGAAGTGTATATGTTGTATCCGAGGTCGGATGTCTTCCAATCACGCAGAAGGAACAATATATGTCTAACATAGATAGAGGATTAGAGATAGTAGGGTGCATATGATGTATCCCAGGTCGGATCTTCCGATCACGTAGAGGGGACAACATATGGATAACAGATCGAAAGAATTGTATAGATAACAGGATGCATAGAAATATAGTTGCATATGTTGCATTCTAAGTCGCATATGTTCCAATCGTGCAAAGGAGGCAACATATGGCTGACAGATAAAAAGCAAGAAAATAATTTCCTATAGACCTACTATATCAGAACCCCCCAGTTGCCCTATCAGTACCGAAATTAAGGACATGAGTCTATACATCGAGAAAATGTTAAGCCACAATTCTATATACATATGATTTTTAGTGTATCCTGTAGGTTCCCATGTTTATTTCACTGCTCAATCTACCCGAGCATCGTATTGTCAGTCCAAATAGAACTATCTAAGTCCATATTGCTAATTCCTTTCATTGTCAATCTATTTCTAGTCCTTTTGAATCCTTTGTGCCTACCATCACATTGAACACAGAGTCTAAACAATTCGGTTTTAGTGCATTATACGGTTTTCAAAATGCCCTTTAGAACTAAGCTTCATATCAATTCCCAAACAATACCTACAAACCAAAAACTACAAGAAAATAAAATATTGTCTTCAAAACGATTCATTTTAAGAAAAACTCGGGAGTATCGAGAAGAAAACTCAAACTGTAAGTTAACAATTGAATTTGCATCCAGAAGGTTTGAGAATAGCACGCATATTTCAATCTCAGAATAGATCCAAAAATTCTTCACATTGTTAAGCACAAACCCCATGTGTGATCCTTTCCTTTCTTCCTTTCCCGCAAAGGACACATACCCTCACTTAAAGTTCTAAGTGTTGTACAGTTGAGATATGTCCCCTATCATGTGCTTGGAACATCCACTATCAACAAACCAAAGTCTGATGATATGCCCCCATAGCTGCTCCAGCACAGAGTGCGAGATTAATTGGTCTTTGGAACCCAGTCCATTTTGAAACTGGGTTGACCTTTTTTATATGTTCAAGGTACTCTCTTCCATGACATATCTTCCTTATCACAAACAAAATATGAAGAAATGTTAGAATCATTTGAAGATTTGGTAGTATGAACCTTTGGTACCCATTTGTAGTCGGGTTTAACCGATTTCTTATTTGTTCGGATGGATGCCTTATCGCTTGCTTTTGAACTCGAAGTCAATTGTCGAGATGACTTTGACCCAACCGGTCTTGGTTTCAATGGAGCATCTCTTGAATTTGACTTCTTGGCAGGCATTCCCTTCTTGACCTTGGGAGTTGGATTCTTGGCCTTTTGCGCGATTGTGACCTTGAAGGGTTTCCTTCGGAGAATCTTCTTCTTGACGCGTCCTGCCATCCTTATGCATAGTAGGTAACGTATGCGCGATTTGGAAATTTTTTGGCAATGTGTCCAGGTGTTCCATAGTGAAAACATGTTTGTTTCTTCACTTGGAAGTTATTTCTATCTATCCCTGGTAGCACAGCCTTGCCTTGTCTCTGATTGTTCTCACAAGAACACTTGCAGCAAGCAGTCTGCTTTGCTTTTTTTGGTGGCATGTATTTACCAACAACAGGTTGATTAGAAACAACAGATTCATAGTTCAAGGAGACATTAGTTTGACAGTCAATAGAATCAACAAAACTAGAGTTAGTTATGTTCTCCTTGTTCTCATGTTCCACTACTTTACCTGCACAGGAAGTAGAATCATTAGTATCCTTCACCTCAACACTCTCAATTGGCCCAGACTATTCAGTCTTAACTGAAACTGGTTCAGGGGTTTGGCCATATTGAGCAAGAATCTCTTCCTCTTTGGTCTCAAGGGGTGGGTAATAGTTGTCATTGAAAGGAGGTAGTACACTTGTTGTATAAGGTGTTTAAGTCCATAACTATTTTTGGTATGTACTTGACCCGGTTTACCATGGTCCATTTGGGTTGCATGACATCATGCATTTGGATAAACTAAAATGAGAGAAATAACACTTATGGTTTATTAATATATTATAAGTTCTAATATATTAATAATATTATTTAATTAGTATTGATCAAGAATTAATTTAGAATTAATTAAGTGATCAAAAGAAGACTAATTAAATATATGGGTTGATCGTGTAAATCACTCATACTTGTATAGTGGGCTAATGCTCCATGGATTATCAAGTTAGGCTAAAACCCATAGGATGCTCCATGGTGGTTATATAACCCATGGGTCATGGAAATGAAAGGTCATGACAATTAGGGTTTACATGGTGTAACCCTACTTGTAACACACTATATAAGGATCAACATGTTCACCAAAATCGGCCACTTAAGCAAGAGTGAGAGGGCGTAGCCGATTTCTAAGTGTGTGACATTTCTCTCAAGTCATTCGAAAATCATTTGGCGTTGTGTGAGACATTTGAGGCATCACACTTGGGGTGCTAGGCTCACAAGGTTTTCAAGGAATCAAAACTACTACAAGGTATGTTGTTCTAGCTTACTTTATGTTTAAAAGTTCCCCATGTATGCTAGATAGGATTATGAACCTTGGAAATCAATTTTGCATTTATCTTAGTCAAACATAGATCTAAGGTTTATAGGGTTGCATGAACACCTTAGGAGTGTTAGAATGCTCAAAACCCTATAGTGGTATCAGATCCTAGACTTGTTTGTTTAATACTTGATGCAAAATAGCTGGAAAAGTCGAAATAATTATTGTCTGCATAGGGGACTTGCCGAGTTCATGGAGGGACTCGACGAGTCCAAGCGTATCGGTAACCAACTCGGCAAGTCAGTTCTTGCACTCGACGAGTTGGTCAGGTAGAGTGCAGATTTTCGATTTTTGCTGCTGGAAATGGACTAGAAACATTACCCTAAACTGTTTTGGTGTTTTAAAACTTGTTTTAGATGGTGTAATGGTTATTCTAATACATTTACAATGGCTAGTATCAAAATTCCATGTTTATATGTGTTCATATGTTCTTGAAAATTTGATATGAATATTCATGTTCTTATGAGTTCTTGTTAGATCATAGGAATTATGTGCTATTGATTGATAGTTAAATCATGATCATGATGTGTTTTAATAGAGTCCATAACTTGTCCTCAAGTTATGGATAACCAAAAGTCACTTTGTAATAAATCCATTAAAACAACATATAAGTTACAAAAAAGGAAGAATCTTCATTTTTAATAAACAATAACTCATAAGTTATGAATTGAAAGGTTTTGTAAAGTTACAAAACTTGCCCTCAAGTTTTGGAACATGTAAAGTCATCTAGTAAACTTTAGTTCCAACCCCTAGAATTTTAAAAGTTAAAATTCAACCCTTATACTTTATAATATTATAAGTTTATATATATATATATATATATATATATATATATATATATATATATATATATATATATATATATATATATATATATATATATATGTGTGTGTGTGTGTGTGTGTGTGTGTGTATGTATGTATAAGATCAAGTTATTTTACCGTTAGTAGGCCTCATTCACGAAGTCGGTCTATAAGGGGGTATAAGGTTGTTTCCTATAAAATGGCAACTTAATGGGTGTCCACTCTCACCCACCGCTTCCTTGACTGGTGGAGGGTCGTTAGCCGAACGGGTAGGACAATGACTTAAAAATTCTCATTAAAAGTATAATGATTATTATAAAGGAACTAAATGCTTTTATAAATTCTCAATCTTAGTTACTTTAGTAAAATGTGAATAAGGTGCTAACCCATGAAATTACACTTTCCACTTTAATTAAGTCGTTAGTGGAGCGTGTGTGGTTAACCGGTACACTAACTTGGACTTAACAAGGTAGGCAATGGGTGACTTAAGGCTTTTCATAGGTCGGTGGAGTGTGTGTGGTTAACCGTCACATCGATTGAGTGAAAAACATTAAGGTTACCAAGTAATTTGCATGGTTACTTCACACCTTGTTTTGTGATCCTCGACATCCCAGTCACAAAACATGAAGGGCTTACTCGAGATTAAAACATGCCATTGAAAAGTTCAATGAATCTCAAAAGAATCTAGGAGTTTCTAAAAACCAATTAAAACCTAATAATTTATATTTCGTTTTTCATGGTGGAAATTGGTGAATCGTCATTCACCTACCTTTGAAATATGTTATAGCTTAGATTACTGCATCCCTCTTCTAAGTTATAATATATTATGATTGGATCCTAGCCTTAATACTACATTTGGGTGTTTTATTAAGGACTATCTTTATATCTAATCTAAACTTGTTCTATTCTTTCTCAGATGTCAACCAACAATACTGCTTCTGGATCAAACCCTACCGACTCCGTCTCTCTCATGAACCTTTGTGGGAGAGTCATCTTTGATGGATCCAACTTTATGGATTGGATCAGGAACATCAGGATGGTCACTCGATATGAGGACAAGGAATATGTCCTTGACAAGGAGCTTAAGGTACCCGGTCCATCTGCTACACCTGAGGAGGTCGTTGAATATGAGTCACATGAAAGAGATGCTACCAAAGTGGCATGCATCATGTTGGCCACTATGACAAACAAGCTCCAAAAGTCCTATGAGGACTACTATCCTTTTGAGATGCACAAGGATTTGATGCACCGCTACCATCAGAGTGCTCATCAAGAGAGATATGAAATCATCTCCTCCATGATAACAACCCAAATGAAGGATGGTGAACCCATCACGGGCCACATGCAGAAAATGCAAAGGTATATGGACCATTTGCTGAAGCTAAATGTGAACTTCCCTGAGGAGTTAGCAATAGATATCATTTTGCACTCCTTACCATCGTGTTATGATCAATTCCACATGACATACCACATTAACAAGGAAGAAGTCACCCTCAACAAGTTTCAAGGTCTCCTAAAGACTGCTGAAATAGGTCTTAAAGGTAATTCGGTTGTTACCACTCCTACTCCAAACTCCGCCCCTGTCCTGGCAATCGGGAAAAGTAGAGGCAAAAAGAGGAAGAACCCTTCGAAGGGTACCAATGGTAAGACCACCCTTGATGGCTCCTCTTCAAGTGGAACCAAGAAAGGTTTTGTCACTCCTTCTTCTGACCCAAAAGAGGCTGAATGCTTCTGTTGCCATGAAAAGTCGCATTGGAAGCGGAACTGCCCAAAGCACCAGCAAGATATTAAGGATGGGAAAGTGAAACCCACCCATGGAGGTATTTACACAATATTGTCTAATAACTCACCCTATTCTAACTCTTGGGTCCTTGATACAGGATGTGGAATTCATGTATGTTCTGATTTGCAAGGACTAAGAAGAAGTGAGAATGTGGAGCATGGAAAGATAAACCTGATCATGGGGAATAGGAAAGCTTCACCTGCCACCAAGATTGGAGTTTATTCTTTGTTGATAAGTAGTGGGTTTACATTAGATTTGAATAAATGTTGTTACTTTCCTAAAATGGCAAGAAATATTATTTCCTTTCATGCTTTGTACAAACAAGGGTTTACCTTTTCTTTTGATAATGAAATTGGTGGAATAAATGCTTTCTTTAATAATGTTCTTTATTTTAAAGCATTACCTTGTGATGGTGTGTATGAAGCTGTGTTTGTTGTAGATAACCTAAGAAATAATATTTTGTGTATTGATTCTTCTAATAATAACTTGGATAATGCATCATTATGGCATTATCGTTTGGGACATGTAAGCAAGAAACGCATAGCCCAACTCCAAAAGGATGGATTCTTTGAATCATTTGACCTAAAGTCAGATGATAGTTGTGAATCATGCTTACTTGGAAAAATGAAAAAGTCAGCCTTTACTGGCTCTTGTGCAAGGGGTGAAGGTTTGTTGGATCTAATGCACACAGATGTGTGTGGACCCTTCAAAACTGCCACAAGGGATGCTAATCGTTATTATATGACTTTTACAGATGATTATAATAGATATGGATATGTCTACGTAATCAAGCATAAGTCAGAGACTTTTGAAAGGTTTAAAGAGTTTAAAGAAGAAGTCGAGAATCACTTGGGCAGGAAAATTAAGATGCTTCGATCCGATCGTGGTGGTGAGTATCTTAGTATAGATTTCCTCGACTATCTTAAGGAATGTGGGATTGTCTCACAATTGACACCTCCCAGGATACCACAGTTGAATGGTGTGGCTGAAAGGCGTAATCGAACCTTGTTGGATATGGTTTGTTCCGTGATGAGTCGAGCTTCACTACCAATCTCATTTTGGGGGTATGCCTTAGAAACTGCCACCCATATCCTTAATCTAGTCCCTACAAAGAAAGTTGCCAAAACTCCTCATGAGATGTGGACTGGAAAAGTTCCTAATCTAGACCACATCAAGATTTGGGGTTGTGAGGCTTTCATGAGGCGTGAGACTCACGATAAGCTCGAACCTCAAAGTGAGAGGTGTATTTTCATCGGCTATCCACAGAAATCCTTTGGTTACCTCTTCTACAGACCTAGTGAGAATGTGGTCTTTGTAGCAAGGAGGTGTGTCTTGAGAGAGAGAGAGAGAGAGAGAGAGAGAGAGTTCATAAGCCAAGGAAACAGTGGTAGGCAAATTGACCTTGAAGAAATTCAAGTGTCAAGTGGTGTATTAACTTCAAACCCTAGCAGTCAACCTGAGGAGGAAACTCATGTTGATCCAATTGACGAGTTTGTACCTCTGAGGCGTTCCACAAGGTTAGGAATGCACATGAGCACTACTATGTTTTCCATATTACTGCAGAAGGTGAGACACTTATCAGTGATGAGACACTGGTAAGTTTGGATGAACCTAACAGCTATCCAGAAGCCATGGCAGGCCCCGAGTCTGCTAAATGGAAAGAGGCAATGGACAGCGAGATACAGTCCATGTATGACAATCAAGTTTGGAACTTGGTTGACAATGTACCAGGTTGTAAGATAGTTGGGTGCACATGGATCTTCAAGAAAAAGACTGACATAGATGGTAATGTACACACGTATAAGGCGCGACTGGTGGCAAAGGGCTTTTCTCAAACTTTGGGAGTTGATTATGATGAGACCTTTTCACCAGTAGCAAAGACTAAGTCCATTAGCATCTTGTTAGCCATTGTTGCATTTCATGATTATGAAATATGGCAAATGGATGTCAAAACTGCTTTCCTTAATGGAAAGTTGGCTGAGGATGTTTCCATGAGTCAGCCAGAGGGTTTTGTCAGTACATAATACCCGAATAGACTGTGTAAGCTTGAGAAATCCATTTATGGATTAAAGCAAGCACCTCGTAGATGGAATCTTAGCTTCGATGAGAAATTCAAAGAGTTTGGCTTCTCGAGGAGTGAAGATGAATCTTGTGTATATGTCAAGGCTAGTGGGAGTATAGTTAGCTTTTTGGTATTGTATGTGGATGACATATTACTCATAGGAAATGACATCCGAACCTTGCAGGAAGTGAAGTCCTGACTTGGGAAGTGTTTCACTATGAAAGACCTAGGAGAAGCTGCCTATATTCTAGGGATAAGGATTTTAAGAGACCGGAGCAAAAGACTAATTGGACTTAGTCAGAGTACCTACTTGGATAAGGTGCTGAAGAGGTTTAGCATGCAAGATTCCAAGAAAGGAGAGTTACCCATCCAGAGTAACGTCAGATTGAGTAAGACACAGAGCCCGAGTACCGAGGCTGAGATAGCAGAAATGAGTCGAGTACCTTATGTTTCTGTTGTAGGCTCGATCATATATGTTATGACTTGTACTCGTCTTGATGTGGCCTTTGCATTGAGCATGGTCAGTAGATATCAGGGGAATCCTGGCAAGGCTCACTGGACCGCGGTAAAGAATATCCTCAAGTACCTGCAGAGGAGTAAGGATTGGGTCCTTACCCTCGGTGGGAATGATGACTTGAGAGTTGTATGATATAGTGATGCTAGCTTTCAGACTGATAGGGATAATTTCCGCTCTCAGTTAGACTGGGTCTTTACCTTAAATGGAGGAGCAATTACTTGGAAATGCTCCAAGTAGTAGACACTGGTTGATTCAACTTGCGAATCTAAGTATATAGTGGCAACCGGGGCAGCAAAGGAGGCAATATGGATAAAGAACTTCATTGGAGACCTCAGAGTGGTACCAGCTATAAAGGAGCCTATGGAAATTTTCTTTGATAGTGAAAGTGTAGTTGCCTTAGCGAAAGAACCAAAGGATCGTGGGTGATCCAAACACATCGATAGAAAATACCATTTCATCAGACATCGAATAGAAAAAGGACTCTTCATGGCAAAGAGGGTATCATCGGATGAGAACCCGGCAAATCCGCTCACGAAGGGACTGGGCGGGGTTAAGCATCTCCAGCATGCGAGGCGCATGGGGCTCAAGGATGATATTAGTTTTAGTAGATATATAGCTTTGAAATGTGTAAAGTGTAATTAACATTTAATGATGAATAAAAGGTGTATTTATTTATGAGTAAAGTTTTGCTATCTTTTGTCAATCGTTTACTATTGTTTCATTTTGCATGTTTTGACTTCCAAAATAATTATGTTCATTATATCATATTATTCAAATTCTCCATAGTCGGTCATATGTTGGAAGTAGGTATGAATCAAGACTGTTATGAGTTGGTTGTAGAGGTCTAAGACGTTGGACATGGCTACAACATTCATGAGTGCTCATAAGTTCTGAGTATTGGATTCAACCCACGCTTACTGGTATCACTTCATGGAATTTATCTCGAGTAATCGTGAGACTGTAATATCATATAAGTCTTCAAACCTAGAGATATGACTTGTTGCCTATGAGTTGGTTATGCATTGATCGTACGAAAACACATTGGTAACTCGATGTTATAAAACGTGCTTTTGTGTGTGATTCAACAAGTAGTACAACAAGAATATGAGTCGAACTTTATTTGTTCCTTCTTGGATTAGAAGCGATATCTGGGCCCCTTGATGATTTTGTTTTGACCCATGTATCGGGCCCCGTCAGAACTAAGTTGATGTGTTCAATTAAGTTTTATGTCAAACAAATCGGAAATCGAGAAACAAACTGCTGGACAATAAGTAAGACATTGTTCCATGTATTTGTCCGGTTGATATCTAGAATAGAGAATTATATGATCACTTATCTTAAATGGCGTATCATCATCATCTTAGTTTTGAGAGACCTTGAAAGAGCTACGATTGTTGATCGGTTCCTGAAGTCATACTTGCAGTTATAGTTATTAGACTTATCCAAGTGGGAGACTGTTGGATAAGGTGTTTAAGTCCATAACTATTTCTGGTATGTACTTGACCCGGTTTAGCATGGTCCATTTGGGTTGCATGGCATCATGCATTTGGATAGACTAAAATGAGAGAAAACTTACGGTTTATTAATATATTATAATTTATAATATATTAATAATATTATTTAATTAGTATTGATCAAGAATTAATTAAGTGATCAAAAGAAGACTAATTAAATATATGGGTTGATTGTGTAAATCACTCATACTTGTATAGTGGGCTAATGCTCCATGGATTATCAAGTTGGGCTAAAACCCATAGGATGTTCCATGGTGGTTATATAACCCATTGGTCATGGAAATGAAAGGTCATGACAATTAGGGTTTACATGGTGTAACCCTACTTGTAACACACTATATAAGGATCAACATGTTCACCAAAATCGGTCACTTAAGCAAGAGTTAGAGGGCATAGCCGATTTCTAAGTGTGTGACATTTCTCTCAAGTCATTCCAAAAGTATTTGGTGTTGTGTGAGACATTTGAGGCATCACACTTGGGGTGCTAGGCTCACAAGGTTTTCAAGGAATCCAAACTACTAGAAGGTATGTTGTTCTAGCTTACTTTATGTTTAAAAGTTCTCCATGTATGCTAGACAGGATTATGAACCATGGAAATCAATTTTGCATGTATCTTAGTCAAACATAGATCCAAGGTTTCTAGGGTTGCATTAACACCTTAGGAGTGTTAGAATGGTCAAAACCCTACAACACTATGGTACCTTAGACCCTTATTTTGATTATCCCTAAAAGTTAATTGTTTTTTAATCATTGATGCAGCTACCTCACTTGACACATCAAATTTCTTAATGGTAAAATCTGCATATTTATATTTAGCTTTCAATGCATCAAGTTCGACAATCACGTTAGCAAGTTGTTCCTTAACATAGGTATAATTCGCACATTTGTTAATATATTCTTCTTGAAATTTTCTAAAGTCCGTGATTTTGGAGTCTAGTTGTGCTTTTAGGGGGTTTTGACCTTTCCTAAGAGGATAGCCTTCGTACTTAAGGTCCTCATTTTCTTTTTTTAATAATCGATTTGATCACAGAGAAACTTAATAGTAGCTTAACAAGATTGAGAACATCAAACTTCACTTAATGGGGTGCTTGAGGAACTCATTGTTTACCAAAAATTCCCTTTGATTTAAAACCTTGAAAGTCAACCTTAAAAGTCAAAATTTAAAAAGTCAAACTGAAAAGTCAAACTGAAAAGTTAAACATAAAAACTTCAAAGTTAAACGAGAAAGTAAAAGTTTAAAGTCAAAGATCAAACTTGAAAGTCAAAGTCAATTTTTAAGGTCAGAAGTCAATTTAGAATGTTAAAAATCAAAAGTCAAAACTTTGGGTAGAAAATGAAACTTTAAAAATCGAAAAAATGAATTTTGGGCCAAAAATGTCAAAATTCCGAAATTGTAACCGAAAATACGAAGCTACTTAAACTAAACAAGGAAAATGTCACACATGTGGCATACTAGACTTATTGGTAAGATGGTGGGTTGTGTGCGTGGGAGACGCGGGTACGATCCTTGAACCACCCAAATTTTTTTATATAAACACGCTGCTGAACGAGAACCCATGGGCCGAACACCTGTTGGCCGAGAACGTGAGGACCGAAAAGAGCTGCGAACTGAAAAAGTTGTTGGGCCGAAAACGTCTGAACCAAGAATGCGTTTTCGCCCGAGAGCAACAGACCCCGCTCCACCGAAAATTCGAGATGCTCCATCGAAAACACTTCGGACCCGCTCCACCAAAAACAATTCGGACGCTCCACCGCAAACTAGGATTTCGGCTGTATACTCCCTTCGGACCGAAAACACTATTGAACGCAAATGTGTTTCCGGCCGAAAACTCCTCAGACAAGCTTTGCTGAGAGTGAAAATGGCCGCTAGAAGTCACAAAATTACGTCAAAAAACACGATTTTTCACCTTTTTTATCTCCAAAACTCTATCAAAAAGCCATTTTTATGAAGAACACGAAGAACAAACTGCTAATATTTCTTCAAAAACTAATCAAAAACGCCAAATCCTTCAAGAAAAAGTCCAAAAACGTTCAAGATCTTGCCAATATGATTGATACAATCCAAGCTCTGATACCAACTGTAAGTCCCCAAAAATTATGCTTGAGTATCAATCTGATCCACTTAATGGTGCGGAATCCCAATCAAGTGGATGGTGCAAGATGAAATGGAGAAGAAGAAGAAGAAGAACTAGATAAATCTTCAATGTATTGATGATATGAATGATGATCCGTTACATAAGATTCACACACACACACACACACACACACACTTCTTCTCTCTAACTTTCTCTCTCTAGAACAAGATATGAATGAATGAATGTTGCTCCTCTCCTATGCACACTATTCTAACACCCAAACACTCCCCTAATGACTATTTATATAAATGGACCGAAAACCCAAGCCCATAACTCAAAGGCTAGACCGAAAACACATGAGTTTTCGGTCCAAGCTACAAATAAATCCAGGATAGTTTTCGGTCCTAGACCGAAAACTACAAATGCTTAGAAAATCAAAGTATAAACCATATTTTAGACCCCGAAAAAACCCCTCCCTATTTAATATGTGACCTCCTAAAACACTCCCCTTGCCCCTATATATACTTATGGACTACACCCAAGCCCAAAACACAAAGGCTAGACCGAAAACACATGCGTTTTCGGTCCAAGCTACAAATAAACCAATAATATTTTCGGCCCAAGACTAAAGACAATAAATGCTTAGAAAAGAAAAGTATAAACCATATTTTTTGAACCAACAATCTCCCCCTTGTTTTATAGCTTTCTTTTCCTTTAACCTAACAAACTCCCTCTAAAACTGTAGCTTGCTTTTCTTGTCAATCTTCACTTTGAGCTTGGCGTCAGCGTTAATCTTCAAATTTTTCACAACTTCAGGATGAACAAATGAATCTTCTGTGTGAATGACTTCATCTTGAACAGTTGGGCTTTTGTTCAAAATTTGACTTTGAACGCACGTTGGGTGTGGAGGCTTCTTGAAAAGATTCTTGAAAAACAGCACTTTCAGCTTGAAAATCTTCAGAGAGAATAACAGAGAGAACAAATCTTCTGGATCACTTCAGCAGGTAGATAGATAACAACAAATTGATTGAGGAGGCTTCAATGCAATCTGTCACATAATCTTCAAGTACAACTTCACCTTGCTTCTGGGGTTGAAAGATTGAATGTTGAAAGAATAATCTTCATTTCTTGTTCCTTCGAATGCAGATTCTTCGACAATCACGGATGAAGCCTTAGCTTAGAAAATCTCAATATAGTCTCCATAAGTCTCATCTACATATGAATTCGCTTTTCAAGACAAAGAAAAAATTGAGATAAAAACAAAACTAAAAGAAAACTTATTACACAATATTTTTGGATTTTACATATTTTCTGAAAAAAAAAATAAAACAGAAGCAAAAATATTTTTGGATTTTTTATTTTTCTGAAAAAAAAACAGAAATAACACTATTTTTGGATTTTTAATTTTCTGATTTTTGTTTGATTTTTAAAATTTTAATCCCCCCCCCCCCCCCCCCCTTAAATTTGTGCATATAAGAAAATATGAACAATTTATTCAAAAACAAAAGTAAAATATTTTTTGGATCTGTTCCAAGAATTGAAACACAGCTAAGGCTGAATTCGTTGCTGCTTTCGTCTTCAATTGCTGACTTTCGGTTTGAATTCTTTCGATACTCCTGAGTTTTTCGTAAAATGATGTTCGTTTTAAAGAAAAATTTCTTTTAATTTTGCGCAGTTATTTTATTTCTTCCCCGTGGTCAATTTAAGGGGGGAGAAATAAAATACAAAACAATATAAAAACTAAAAAAAATAAAAAAAAATATGTGTCTTTCCTTGGTAGGTATTATTTGGAAAATGATATGAGATTTAGTGATAAAGGGCAAGTTAAATTGCTTGACAACTTTGTTCCCAAAAGTTTTTGTATTTTTACTTTTGTTTTTGTTAAATTTGTTCATATTATCTCATATGCACAAATTTAGGGGGGGGGGGGGGAGAGATTAAAAAAAATAAAAATTTCAAAAACACAAAAATATGTTTTATTTCTTTTTCTGAAAATTCAAAAAATCCAAAAATATTGTTTTTGAGAGTATTTTACTTTTATTTTTATTGCTTAGTGTGCTAAGTATACTTTTATTTTTATGTTTATCTCAAAATTTCTTTTGTCTTGGAAATTGAATTCAGGAGAAGATGAAACTCAAGGTGACTGTATCGAAATGTTCTGAGCAATGAGAAGAAACCTGAACGTGAAAAGGAATTGACGGTCTTTACACATCACACTACTTTCACGATGAATTGATGGATGATTCATATGCGAGTGATAGACTCTTTCATATTGAGACATATAACAGTCTTAATAGGAGTCTTCGCATCAAATGTTAATGATCAAAGGTCATTTTCACCATGAATAATGTGAAATACCCATCCATTCTTCACCCATATCTAAAATTTTCTCCATCAAATCATTTCCACGTACCGGTACCCCTTGAGGTTTGAGTATAAAACAACTCGGCTGACGGTTGCCAAAAAGACTATGTTTATGATCTTAGATGTCTCATAGATACTGCGAGAAGTCTCTTTCTGAGTCATAGATTCACCCTTGAACAACTGCGGTCACAAGGGTCTTTATTACTTCCAAGGTGCATGTAACATCCTGTTTAAAATAGAGTAATTAAATAATAAACCCGGAACCAAAAGATGTAAATTTATAATTTATATTATTTTATAATGGCCCTAAAACCAATAATATTTAGCGGAGAGTGGTTTCGGGGAGCCAAATGATATATTTAAGAATTTTGGGGGTCAAAGTGTAATTTTAGGATGTATTCTGTAAAGATTTTTAAAAGTTAGGGTGTGTTTGGTAAGTTTGGGTTGGATTTCAAAGAGATTTCAGAAGGAAAGGGCTAAATCGTAAATTTCGGATTCATTTTGAAAAGATTATTAGAGGGAGGAGCCATTGTTGTTATTATGGGGAGAAGTTTATGAGTCGGGTATATAAACCGTCGCTACCCTCGTTCAAACCCTAACCCTAAAGAGTTGAATACAACCACCACCCTCACAATGGACCACCTCCGGCTGCCGCCTAGTCGAGTCCGAGCATCACCACTACAATTTTGCTACCGGAGGTCATTGGTAAATAGAGGATCTCCGACGAAGCTGGAACCCCGAAGCTGAGCTCGCACATTGCTGTACCGTCGTTGCTTCCGTTGCCGGCAAGAACCACGCAGTCACCGTTATGTTGCTGTTGTGACTGTCGAAAACCCAGCTGCCGCCGCTCCTACAACCATCAAAGTCGAATACCATAGCTGTTGTCGCCGTTGCTCGCTTCCATTGAAGAAGAAACTATCAACGGACGTTGCGACAGGTAGGATTGCTTTTTCCGACCCATTCTCCTTCTCCACCTTCTTCCGTTGCTACGCCACCACCGCTCCAGCGACTGATCCATTCCGATTACGTCCTATGAACGATAGTCGTCGTCTGCTGCCACCTTTCTTCACCACCAGCCACCGTGGAAGGTGGTTGTGTGTGAGTTTTGTTATGTATTTAGGGGTGTGTGTGTGTGTGTGATGTTACTATATTGTGTTAAGTGTGTGTATGTTGTGTAACCGGAATTCACGGAAAGGCCACCACCACCATCGTGAGGTGGTGACTACCATCTCCAACCACCGCCTACCGCCACAAGGGTGGCTGGGTGCGTGTATATGTGTTATTGTGTGTGTGCGTTTATTTGGTTATCGCGTTGTAACATGTTATTTGATCGGAATAAATAAAGAAAATCTGTCACCACCACTGTTAGGTGGTGGCCGCCGCCGTGAGCCGCCGTTGACCACCACTACCCTAGGTGGTAGTGGGTGGTGCCCAACTAGCGAAACCCTAATGGGCCCAATGAAGCCCTAATTGACCTAAAGGCCCAACCATTTGACTAATGGGCTAGTATTTGGGTTGGAAACCCAAATTAGGGTTTGGAAAACCCCGATGTCTAGAAACCCTAATTTTGGGAATATGATCGGGACCCGCACTTGAATTATTTAATAAACTTAAAATAATTAATTAATAATCATTTGCAATTAACCTAAGTCAATATTGAACTTGATGGATTAAGTCCATAATGGGTTAAGCTGGAAAACTTAACCCTAATCATCATTTCATGTGAAAACCCAAATTTCACTTGGGCCTTGAGTTGGGCCTTCCTTTTGGGCTTTGGCGATTGGACTATTGATGGGCTATCCAAGAACAAGTAAATGGACTTAAAATAATAGGATTGGATTTAGGATAAGGCCCGTATGAGGGGTGTAGCCCAATTTGGAAAATTGGGCCATAGATAGGCCATAAACTGGGCCTTAATGATTATGAGATATTAGGCCATTGGTATACCAATAGTTTAGACTAGAATTAATTGATGGGCCTTCATGAAAGACCATATAGAGGTCTGGGCGCAAATTGGAAAATTGGGCCATATGTTGGGCTTTTGCCCATTACTTGACTAGTGGGCCTCTAGAGTGTGAGTTGGACCTTGGGATTGGAACCCAATTATTAATTGGGTGTTGTTTTGATGTTGACAGCTCAGGAAATTGTCAACCAGTAGCTGAAGTTTTACCCGCGGGACTTCAGCAGTGTGAGGTGAGTTTTCCTCACTATACTCAAGGGTCTAAGGCACCAAGTCCGGCCCTTTTGGATTGTTATCTTGATATGTTATGATATGCTAGTATGATCTGTTAGATCAGTATCATGGTACATAGGATGGTATTATGCTATTATGATATGTTAGATCAGTATCCTAGTAGATAGGATGTTATTATGTTGTTATGATTCTTTAGATCGGTTTATCTGTCTATAGATTGTTATGTAATTATATGTTATATGTTCACATGTTTAATTAGTGGTTGAGGCTCATCTTCTTTGTGTAAGAGCCAATAGACCTGTCCATTCCAACCCGATGGTTGCGGGCCGTGAGTATTCCGTCCCAAGGAAGATTGGACTTGTAGTATGTGGGCATTCCAACCAGTTGGTTGTGGGCCGAGGGTATTCCATCCTGAGGATGACTGGACCCATTATATATATTGGCATTCCAACTAGGGGTATTCCATCCAGATGGATGAATGGACTCATAGGTTGACTGGACCCGATATATTTGTCATTATATACGGTGAGACTGGGTTGCTTCGTGCATCAGTCAACAGGCCTAGGGTATTCCATCCCGATGGATGATTAGACCCATCGTATGTTGGCATTCCAACCTAATGGTTGAGGGCTTTGGGTATTCCAACCCGATGGTTGATTCGACCCATAGTATGTCGTTTGTGATTATATGTGTATTGTTGTGTTTATGGGTATTTTGGGGGGAACTCACTAAGCTTTGTGCTTACGGTTTCAGTTTATTGTTTCAGGTGCTTCAGATGCCTCGGCAAGGCAAAGGCATGACCGTACACATCCTCATGTTTTGGACTTAAGGTTTCTTGGATACTCTGATATTAAACTATTTTCAAAACGTTTTGTAATAACTAATGGCTTTTGGATGTTTGAAAAAGTTTTAAATTGGCTTGATTTTTATGGATGTTACAAGTTGGTATCAGAGCCCTGGTTTGAGTGAATTGGAGGAACACTCGTGTGAATCCAGTCTCAAATCAAGGAAAGGATTTTCAAAATGATTTTTAAATGGTTTTTCTAATACTAAAGGAGGATGAAGTGTGTACGATCAGCCGGAGCCAGTAAGTAGACCTCAAAATACCATACAGTTATTTGATATTGTGATATGTTAGAACAGCATGCTAGTACTAGGCTAGGGATCTCCAGGAATTGCATGATAGAATTTCCTGATTATATGATGCCTGAAACCCTAGGGATTTCCTTATATGAAATTGACATCATTACTGTAGTCACTTAGTGTATGCATCACGGCCATACATATTAAGATCTTATAGCCCGAGAATGTTTGGTTTGGCCTTATTTCCTGTTCTTGTTTAATGAAGGGCTTAGGGTAGGATCAGGTATTCGAAAGTCTATGGGGTCCAACATTATGTATGGATAACATACACTAGTGCTGCAGGATTGGTGGAAGTTTAATACATGGGTCGGTTGTGAGAGGTAGGTAGGCCAGTATGAGATATTTAGCATTCCTATAGGAGTGAGGATTGAGCGCTCGCCATGTTATCTATATAGTTAGGGCGTTGTGATGATACTTGAGACAAATATGGGTAGGTGTTGAAGGTAGTATGGGCTCGTACTACTGAAAGCATAGGACCCATACACATAACAAGGAAGTCACAATCCCTAGGGTCTGGTTGGGAGTTGGTTCCATGTTATTACATAGATTATCTGAGATCTCTCTTGTGTATTATCATAATGGTAGTTACGAGACGTTTTGAGCCCGGATCCGGATCAAGATCGGGAGTTGGTAGCCAGGATAAGCCAGTATTGCCAGAGGATCGTGTCAGTGAGATCATCTGATAGGAGGTGATCGAGATTGTCCGTGGACAGTTGCCGGAGATGTTTGGGTCTATTAAGACCACCTTGGTTAAGTATTTCTATAAGCGCTATGCAACCCTTGCTAAGACGGCTGCCGCAGCAGCTACAACAGCTGTAACGACGGCATGGGGAGGAGCTGGTCGACCTTTCCAGTACCGGGACTTGTTACTGGGACATATTCTTATGAGAAAAGGTTTGCGGTTACTTGGAATCAAGTAGATGTTCCGTACTCGTTACATTCAACAGGTGAACGGGAAATGCTAGCACAGGGTTTCAAGATTTGAAGCTTCGGGGGTTTTTGCTCGAGGTCGGAATGCGAGTCACGGGGACTACGGAAGGGAGTGATGATTATGTTCAGCTGGAGTTATGCAGCTAGAAGTAGAATGGTTAACTAATGGATTGGAATGTCGTTTTCTAGGGCAATGACTGTGCCCTTTCAGTTTTATGAACTCGAAGGAGTGAGCATACTTGGGACCCCAGGATCAGGTTGTATTTTAGCTCGAGGTCAGTTAGTTGCAGGGGTTGGCGACATTATTTCAGCGCTGATGAGCATAGGTGGGTCGATGTGGCATGAGTATCTTGTGAGGCGTACGTGATTACCGTCCTTACCCATAGGAGCTAAGATCCGATTCGCCTTGGATCTCTTGTATCGATCGGTAAGGATTGATTGTGCGACCTATTGCACTTTTGGGATTAGAGGCTATGTCTTGGGAGTAGTTTGTAGCCCGGTATAGGGAAGAGGTTGCTTCAGCTATTGCAGTTCACTTGTGGACGACTAAGCTGGTGAGTGAGTCAAGGTGCGAGACCCTGAATGATAGAATTTCTATAGCCCGAGAGCGGGAAATTTGCTTGGAGCACCTTGGGAAGAGGGGTATTATGCGGGAGGTCTGCAGACATGGTCTCATAGGATGGTTATTCAGCATTGTCAGGATTTAGTGGTTGTAGTAATCGTTATCGACTGGCGGATGAGAGTGCCAAGGGAAGTAGGTCGTTGCTGAGATATTAGTTGGAGCACCTATCTTAAGGTGTTAAGATTTGAGTGTGGGATCATTCAAGTATTAGAGACTGTCGGTTTCACTAGGATTCAGGAAGTGTTCATCTAGTTCTTTGAAGTGTGTGATTTTTTGGAATTGGCTAGTGATGGAGAACTAGTTGATAAGCGCTAGTGGTCATTGGGTCGATCATCGTAAGGCAAGAAGGATTGGGGGTCTTTCAATTCTCCCGTGCCTTGAGAATTCAGTTGATTCTAAGTGGGTGAGAATCGTCTAAGGTTTCAGAAGTGGGAGTAGTAATATGTATGAAACTAGGATGAGTTTCGCATCCTCGTCAGGACAAAAGGCGTTCGAGTGGCCGTCTAGGTTGAGGATTGGGTAAGTTAGGAGTTTAGAAAATGTTACAACTTTTGGTGTGTGTTTTTCCTTGGCAACAGATAGCAGGTCTCAGAAACCATGTTAAGGCTCCAGTTAGAACTCAAGTTCAACTGAGTGTGGGGTCGAGTGCGTGTTCAACCCAGTATGGAAAGTGTTGTAAGAATACGGGGATAGCCGTAGCATTCACTAACAGTCAGATAGTAAGGAAAGTATTGTAAGACTACGGGGGTAGCCGTAGCATTCACTAACAGTCAGATAGTATGGGAAGTTTTGTGAGACTACACGGGTAGCCGTAGCCTTCACTAACAGACAGTTAACATGGAAAGTGTCGGAAGTCTTCGGGTGTAGCTGTAGAATTCATGAGGTTGGAAGATAGTGATAGAGTGTCGTGAGACTGCGGGTGTAGCCGTAGCATTCATTAGGTTGGCAGATGGCATGAGCGTGTTGTTAGAACGCGAAAGGAACAGTAGTACCCACCAGTTTGGGTGCAACAGTGAGGATATGGAAATCCATGGATTGGATTTCGGAATTGCCCAGATGGATTAGATCTGGTTGAGCCAGTGATAAGACTGTAGGAGCGCTACAATTATGAGATCAAGGAAGCAATGGACCGCTTAAGATCATTAGTGATATAAGGCTTACCATTGGTCGGGTAGCAATCACTTTTAGCCTATGATTTGGTGACGTCGGGATTCGGCGCATGGACCCTATCAGCTGGAGACCTGGAACGTCTCGGTAGATTGTGGAAAGCATCCATGTGGCAACGTGTTGTTTTGGGCAGTCTCAGCGTTTGGGCAGTATTAGTATCGGTCCTTTAGGTTGCAAATACGGACATAATAACAGATAGTTTGGGTTATACGTAGTCACTCACAGCAGGATTATTTGAGCCTACTGTCAAGAATAAGTGCTCTACTGTTGACTATGGTCAGTGATTTTGCTTCTGATGGTAGCATCAGGATAATCAAGGCAGAAAGTGTGCATTTGGTCGGTCAGTCGAGGAAGATTAAGGTTGCTAAAGGTCAGCATGGGTGGTCTGCCAGGGAGTCAGACCATCTCGAGACTAAAAATTTCAGACAGAGTTGATGTGATCATGTTGCAAGGGGTTCGTTTAGTTTTGGGTCTTAAAACCCTATGAGGGATGATGTGGATTGCCTAGGAAGGGTTGGGTATGCCTGTAGTTATAGCCGTGCTGCTCAATTTCTTTGGCTTGACAGGAGTGGTAAGGAATGATTTCGAGGATGAAATCTGATTTAAGTGGGGGAGAGTTGTAACATCCTGTTTAAAATAGAGTAATTAAATAATAAACTCGGAACCCCAAGATGTAAATTTATAATTTATTTTATTTTATAATGGCCCTAAAACCAATAATATTTAGCGGAGAGTGGTTTCGGGGAGCCAAATGATATATTTTAGACTTTCGGGGGTCAAAGTGTAATTTCAGGATGTATTGTGTAAAGACTTTTAGAAGTTAGGGTGTGTTTGGTAAGTTTTGGACTGGATTTGAAAGAGATTTCAGAAGGAAGGGACTAAATCATAAATTTCGGATTCATTTGGAAAAGACCATTAGAGGGAGGGGCCATTGTTGTTATTATGGGGAGAAGTTTATGAGTCGGGTATATAACACGTCGCTACCCACGTTCAAACCCTAACCCTAAAGAGTTGAATACAGCCACCACCCTCAAAATGGACCACCTCCGGCTGCCTCCTAGTCAAGTCCGAGCATCACCACTACAACCTTGTTGCCGGAGGTCGTTGGTAAACGGAGGATCACCGATGAAGCTGGAACCCCGAAGCCGAGCTCGCACAATGTTGTACCGCCGTTGCTTCTGTCGCCGGCAAGAACCACGAGCAATCACCATTTTGTCGCCACTGTGACTGCCAAAAACCTAGCTGCCATCGCTCCTACAACCATCGAAGTCAAAGACAAGAGCTGCTATCGCCGTTGCTCGCTTCCGTTGAAGAAGAAACTATCACTGGACATTGCGACGGCTAGGATTGCTTTTCCTGACCCATTCTCCTTCTCCACCTTCTTCCGTTGCTGCGCCACCACTACCGCTACAACGACTGATCAATTTCGATGGCGTCCTGGGACCGATTGTCGCAGTCTGCTGCCACCTTTCGTCTGGAAACCCTAATTTTGGGTTTGGAAAACCCCAATGTCTGGAAACCCTAATTATAGGAATTTGATCGGGACCCACACTTGAATTATTTAGAAAACCTAAAATAATTAATTAATAATCATCTGCAATTAACCTAAGTCAATATTGAACTTGATGGAGTAAGACCTTAATGGGATAAGTAGGAAAACTTAACCCTAATCGTCATTTCATGTGAAAACCCAAATTTCACTTAGGCCTTGAGGTGGGCCTTCCTTTGGGCTTTGGCAATTAAACTAATGATGGGCTATCCAAGAACATGTAAATTGACTTAAAATAACTAGATGGGCTTTAGGATAAGGCCCATATGAGGGGTTGGGCCCAATTTGGAAAATTGGGCCATAGATGGGCCATAATCTGGGCCTTGATGATTATGAGATATTGGGCTATTGGTATACCAATATTTTAGACTAGAATTAATGGATGACCTTAAGGAAATACCATGTAGAGGTCTGGGCCTCATTTGGAAAATTGGGCCATATGTTGGGCTTTGGCCCATTACTTGACTATTGGGACTTTAGAGTGTGAGTTGGACCTTGGGCTTGGAACCTAACTATTAATTGGGTGTTGTTTTGATGTTGACAGCTCGCGAATCTGTCAACCAGCAGCTGGAGTTTTATCCGCGAGACTTCAACAATGTGAGGTGAGTTTTCCTCACTATACTCAAGGGTCTAAGGCACCAAGGCCGGCCCTTTTGGATTGTTATCCTTATATGTTATGATATGCTAGTATGATCTGTTAGATTAGTATCATGGTAGATAGGATGGTATTATGCTATTAAGATCTGTTAGATCAGTATCCTGGTAGATAGGATGTTATTATGTTGTTGTGATTCATTAGATCGGTTTATCTGTCTATAGATTGTTATGTAATTATCTATTATATGTGCACATGTTTAATTAGTGGTTAAGCCTCAACTGCTTTGTGTGAGAGCCAATAGACCTGGCCAATCCAACTCGATGGTTGCGGGCCGTGAGTATTCCGTCCTGAGGATGATTGGACTCGTAGTATGTGGGCATTCCAACCAGTTGGTTGTGGGCAGAGGGTATTCCATCCTGAGGATGACTGGACCCATCATATATATATATATATATATATATATATATATATATATATATATATATATATATATATATATATATGTGTGTGTGTGTGTATGTTTGTGTGTAGAATATCAAGGGTCATGAGTAACCTTAATCCATACCCATAAGCTTATGATCCACCCATTTGATTTGGATAAATACTTCATGGATTAACCCATATGCCCATCACAAATCAAACCATGGATCATTAGCCTTATCCAAGTGGGAAACTGTTGGAAAAGGTGTCTAAGCCCATAACTATAATTGGTATGTACTTAACCCGATAGTAGCATGATCCATTTGGGTTGAATTCATCAAAGCAATATGTTAGGAAGGATATTTGGGTAAGAGGTTAATTATGATTTATTGATATATTATAAGTATAATATATTAATTGAGGAATCACATTGTTTAATTAGTATTGATCATGGATTATTTTAAGAATTAATTTGGTGATCAAAAGAGACAAATGAAATTGATACATATAAGTTGGGCTAATGATCCATGGTTTGATTTGTGATGGGCATATGGGTTAATCCATGAAGTATTTATCCAAATCAAATGGGTGGATCATAAGCTTATGGGTATGGATTAGGGTTACTCATGACCCTTGATATTCTACACACACACACACACACACACACACATATATATATATATATATATATGCCTAAAATCGGTTACCACTTGCTATTCCAAGAGTAGAATCCGATTTCTAGTCTCCATAACCTCTCCATATTTATCCTAAATTGTTCTTGGTGTTTTGTGACTCCATTTAAGGCATCACACTATTGGTGCAAAGCTTTCTTAAGGCCAAGTTATTCAAGCTACTACACAAGGTAATATTCCAACTAGTTTTTATGATTCAAATATCACCTTGCATGCTAGTTTAGGCTTAATGCTTTGGAAAATGTTTATTTCATGTATAATTAGAGAAAACTTAGATCCAAAGCATTAGGGTTGTATGTGCATCATAGGAATGTAAGAGTACATAAAACCCAACAACTATGACTTTTCACTTATTTCATTCTGATGTATTTTGGATGATTATGGATACACTATAAATTCCCTATGGTTTTGATTAAACACGTTTCTTTGATGTTTTATTTAATATAAAAACAAAAAAAAAATTGGTTTTGAATTTTTGGGATGTTACAACAACACTTGATCATTCTAGACAGTCATGTGAATTACGTTGCTAGGGAGGGCTCGTAACGCATAGACATACATGAAATATGATATCATATTTATCAAATACTATGATGGCTTAATTATCTTTATGACTTACACCAACCAAGGAAACCCCTAGTTATGTAGTCAAACCATTGCTCTAAACTATTCATCAGGCGAGTAGATTCTTCTTGATAATCGTGGACTACGATTTATGAGAATATATTGAGATGATTATGTATGGGTGTATGGTTTTATAGATATCTAAGTTATGTGATATATATATATATATATATATATATTGTTTGGAAAAAGTTGGTTTTTCAGGTTTGATAATTGTAAATTATTATCATAATAATATTGTGATATTGAAAACCCTATTTGTCTCGCTAGGTTTCCTAACCTAGCCCACTCAAATGATATGCATCACAGGTAATAGGGTTAAAAGCTCCTGGAGCTTGTTTAGGATATCGAGTGATTAAGAGACAACCTACAATAGTGTTCAGGACCATTTGGTCTTTATGTTGTACCAATGTTATGTATTGATTATGATATCCTTAGAGTTTTTGTATTTTGAAACAACATCTTTAGTCAAAGATATTTTAATAAAACGGTACAATTTCCACATAAATGTATTATTATATTAGTATTTTTTGCAAACAAATATATTATGATTTTAAAGTGTAAAGAAAAGTTTTTTTGTTCTAAAAATAGGGGATGTCACATTCGTGATCTCTTTTGTTTGCGTTGTGCAGACTACGTGCAAACATAAGGGCTTCAAGTGTGTTTGTTTTTTAGAAATGTGTAGACATCAAAACATCTACGTGAGGTCTGCATTATACAGACTTTTCCTTCAGCCTTCTAATGTCTGGTGAATTTGTTTAAAACCTAGAAAAACGTGCATATGCATGATCTCTACTATCAGTGCCTTCATAATTTATTCTCCTCATCCAAAGCCTTCCACCTTCACCAATCATCTTCCTACTTTTCCTGTATGTGCCTTCCATACCGGCGGTGGTCCACAACTGTGGTCATTGTATAGAAGACATCCACAACTGTCGCTGACATCTATCGACACCTCATCACCATCGACGACTCCCTCCACCACCATTATTCGTTACCATCGTCTCCTCCTCGTGTAGACGTCGTCCATACCAAATGCACTCCGATTATTTGAACCACTGGATATTCCCCTGAAAACGGTAATAATTTTCCCCTCCTATTTCTGATTTTTTTTTCTTGTTATAATATGAAATTGAAGGTTATTCTTGCTAAAAAAACTCTCTATTTTATTGAAACTTGTTGTTTAATCTTGCTAAAAATACTTGTTATTTTCAAGGGTTCATAAAATCTGATTTGAACATGGTGAAACCAGTTTTTTTGTGAGTTTGTCTTCTGAAAATCAGATTTGTTAATAGAATTTTTCTTGAAATGTGTTTTCAGAAATTACATCATATATAATTCACGCAGGTTAGGATTAAAATGGGGTTTTCTTTGGGGGTTTTTGTGTTATTGTTGTAGGAGGTGGAACAGAATGGAGAAATTAGTGGCAATGTGTTGAAGATTATGTTAATATGTTGCTCATTTTAAGTCTTCGTAGCACTGTTGAAGTGGCTATCAATAGCATTGGTTTTTGATGATTGAAAAGAGAGGTTTGAAGAAGAGAAATGAGTTTAAATTTTTGATTGTTGGAAATAGACTAAGAAATTCTCTCGTTTCTGTTTGAGTGCACATTGCCAAGAATGCTCGAAATACCAATATTCTTTTTGTTAATCAGAAGAATCTGATTAGAAGAAGTGTTATGGATATATGGATTGCTATAATGGGTTTATGGAAGATTATGGGTAATGATGGGTTATCTAAAGTCGAAGATGCTCGAAACAACAATGTTCTTTTGTTAATTGATAAGAAAAAAATATTGGAAGAGAAGAAAAGGGAAAATTATATGTGCAATAGTACCTACCAGTTTTAAATTTATAACCTAACCTAACGTAATTACTGATGCACTAATAGGCAGCGTACTTAGTTTATGATATAGTAAAGTAAGATGAGTATCAGACATAGGGAACATAATTTAGCTAATAAAATAACTACTAAAATTAATCTAAGAACAATAACTAAAATGGGGGTTTTATCTGATTTTACAAGTTCGGATTAACTTAAACTATTCAGTTAACTAAAAACCAAGCAAACAACTTAACTAAGATGATTGTTATCAACATTATGAAGACACTTTCGTTTAGCTTTGAATCTCCCTTTTTACTTATGGTTAGTTTTAAAACATGGATTTACTTAGTTTGTTACCAATATAAATATTATTAAGAATCTTGAACCGATTTCCTAATGTTTTCACCACCTCATGAACTACTATGTAATGATCATATACAAGTAATCACATAATTGATTATTTAAGATAATTGGGCTATGTATGATATATGTAAGATAATTATCTATGATCAATACAAATTACCACAATTATGATCAATTTATGTTCTCTAACGCAGTTCAAGTTGTTACCTTTATTACCTAATCTAGAACTTGGCCAATCGTAGCTCTAGTAATTCAAGGATCTTAAACTAACAGGTAAATATGTTCATGTAATTAAAATGGTCATTCAACTAAACTTAACTTGAATCTAAGCAACAAAGATTAAAACTTTAGCATGTTAGGTATTGATAATCAAACAGAAGCTTAAACCAACACATAATATTCAGTTTCAACTATACTAAACGAATGTAAACACATAAAAACAGGAGAATTCAAGCTAGACATGGTTAATCTAATGCATACCGAGTGTAATCTGTGAATGCTTTCAAAAATCTTCAAAACTCTTAAACTTCAATCTTCTTCTCTTCCTAAAGGTTAATTTTCGCTGCTTTCCGTCCCAAACTTCGAAAAAGATCTCCATAATATGTCTTCAATCCCCCTCTTGTCGATCTAGTAATTCATATATATAGTTTTGCATAAAAGTGTTGCTCGCGTCGTGACCAATAGGATGTCACGACGTGAGATCAGTAGATATCTGTAATCAACAAGGAAACTTGCTTCTCCGCATATAAATCTTTTGGAACACTTTCTCACAACGTGAATGATAATGGCTCACGTCGTGAGCTTTTATTTCACGCATATAATCGAGATCTTTCCATGAGCTACACCGTGGTATTCTCAAATCCACATCGTGGGAAGTGTATTTTCTTGATTTTTCTTTCTTTTAAACTCCATTAAGCTCCCAGCTTCAGCCCCAATCCTCCCACCTTCCAGCTTTTGTCGTTTTTAGTCATTTTTCTTCGAGAGTGTCCTTTTTGGCTGCAAAATATAATTTAACTAAAATAAGTACCAAATATATTTGCATTTAACCAAAATATACCTTAAAATGTATTAAAATAATGCCTAAATATATGTATAAATATGGCAATATCAAAATACCCCACACTTGTCTTTTGCTTACCCTCAAGGAAAACTTTATATTTAATATATCGCATAGAACCATGCCCACCAATATCATACAAAACAATTTGAATTGAACCCACTAATTACGTGTCGCCTCAATGCATATATTTGTGTCTAATTCTTAATTACCTCCCCGTCCTAAATACTTACGATCCTCATAAACGCTTTTCTTTTATATTGAAAAACATTCATTTTATGCATCGGTTTGAATCCATCCCCATAAATCTTTCTTAAACTCAAAATATTTTTGGTTAAGCTTCCAAACATACATATGGTAAAATAACCTAAAAAGAAAAAATTACAATAATAATAGCTTTGACTTTTGGCAATTTTAGTCTTATTCTTCAATTTCTTCAACTTGAGTATTCAATAATTTGGAACTTTTAAACTTTATTTCGTAATATTTCTTGATGTTCATAACTTTGCAGATTCTTAATCACTCAAACTTTTGTAACTTTTTTTTCTTTTCTAATTTTTCTCTTTTTTTTTTCCTTTTTTCACAACTCACTTTTTTCATTCAAAACTAAAAATATAAAAGAAAAACATACGCTTAAGCAAGGAAACTTAACTTCAACCTTTTTTCGTTAAAGATATTAGTCTAAAAGAGTTGTGTTTTTGTCTCATGATTTCACTAAGATTGTGAAGCCACAAATACACTATAACATATTGTCTTAAAATAAATCTTAGGATTCTCAATGAATTATCCCACATAATACTAGCAAACTAGCCCCATTGCAATAATATTTTTTATGCTTGATTGTCCTTTTTCGACCCCCTTACCTTACACTTATTTCATACAATGCCCTTATTATATTTCTATAACAATGAATGAACTAACAGTAATAAAAGAGATAAAGAAGAACATACTCCCTTGGGGTAGTAGTGGCGAGATCAAATCTGATCGTTGGTTGGAAAGCTTGAACATCTCGAAAATTTTGTTGGAACTGGACTCTTTTTGCTAAACGTGAATGTGCCAGATAAAATACAAATCAAAAACTTGCATCTTCGAAAAGTGTGGTTCAAGAAACTTAAAAATAATGAGTTGTTCTTTAGTCATAACGTGGGGAAGCATACACCATGTTGTAAGGTTGAATGAAAAAGCAGAAATTAGTGATCTGGTGGACTCACGACGTGAGATGTAGAAATTTCATGACGTGAGTATAGACTAATTGGCTCGAAATCATGATGTAAAGCCTATTCTCTACGTAACATATATATGATCATGTTGTGAGAACTGATGGTCACATAATGTAATTCTTCTAAAATTCTCTTTGCTTGTAAACTTCAATAGATATCTTAACTGCTTAAGACTTCTTTTAAAACCTTTATTTTTCTATAACTCTTCTCAACTCTCTTCTTTCTCTCTCGATATTTCAACAATTTTGGGAAAATAAACAAACCAACAAAATCCTAAATGTGAAATAATAAAATAAACACTGTCATTCGGTTACATGTCTTAAAAAGAAACCAAAAAAACACACCAAAACAAATAAAAACTTAAAAACTCAAAAATAAATTTAAAAGGATAGACATTTAGTCATCATCTTCATCTCCTCGTTTTCCGCTTGATCCAGACCTAAAGTTACGTGATGCCCATATCTCTTCCCAAGTCGGAATGTAGGGTGCTTGTGGAGGCATAAGTGGTGGACGTTCAATGTGAAAATGTGAATAAATCTCGTTAATTGCTTGGTTTTGGTAATGCACGACACCCTAAATAATGTCTAGATAATAACTAACCTAACTTTGGAATAGGTCAGTGGGAACTCCTCCAATTGGCACGCCATGATGTTGTGGCTATCCTCTCACATTTCTCCGTCCCCTCGATCTTGGTTGTTCTTCCACATTCTTCATTTGTCGCACCTCATCATCATCTGGTATTCCATAATATCCTCCCCTGTTTACTATCACATTCATTGACTCCAAATAACTCAAAGGAAGATCATTTCCCTTAATGCATTTTAAAGTATGAGTGAATCCTGTAATAAATACTCCATAAGATTTTGCCAACCAGGATACGAAATTTCCACATGCGATTGGACTTCCCATTCTCGAAGTAACTGCTTTCTTCCCAAATATTGAGCAAGGAAATAAGGTATGTTGCAGCAAACTCTGTGCGCTATAATATTGCAAAGGAAGAATAAATTGAGGCTCGTAACCTTGCTGCCATGTTTCTTGTGATTGATTAAAAATGTAATGAGGTGGTGGATGGGAGACCAGATATGACTTTCTTGAGATACTCCTGAGTTAAACACTCCATTTGCTATTTTCCTCCAATACCCATAATCATTTACCCCAGCTGAGTAATCTCGTGCAGTCGACCGCAATAGTATACAAATGGAGGAGACATGGCATCATGCTCCTCACACAATCCTATCCTCCATGCTAACTCGGCTAGACTACAGTCTCGATAATGACCGCCAAGTCAGAACATTAGTGCACCCGTTAAATGTGGATCCACCGTTTTTTCTTCGAAAGAAACGATAGAGAAAGATTCGACACACAATTCCTTGTACAAGAGTCCTTAATTGAAAACAAGTTCCTCAAACCATTGCATGTAAAATAAACACCATTTCCTTCAAATGAATTTGTAAGGTACGTCTTTAGACTTTCCAAGATTCCAATCTCATTTAGCTTATCCCAATCAATATTTGGTGAGACTGCAAATTCTCGGTTATAAATCCACCCCAATTTGTTGGTGTAGTTGTTCAAAATTTCCCGTGGAATGTCGCTTGGAAATTGGTATAATGGGTGAAGGTTGGACACATCACCTTGAGACTGTGGAGTTACTTTCTTAAGACCCATTAAACTTGCAAAACAATCAACAAAAAAAAAACCAAAACAAAAACCACAACAGATTAAGCATACAGAAAATGAATGAGTTCTATGGCCCGGTATTCACGTCATGGGTCATGTTCGACAGTAAGATTACAATCGGTCTTTGTTCTGTTCAAATGTAATTTAACTCAATAAGTACCAAATATCTTTGCATTTAACCAAAATATAGCTTAAAACGTATTAAAATAATGTCTAAATATATGTATAAATATTGAAATATAAGAAAAGAAAGGTGATCACTAAAAATAGGTGTTGTTGGATTTGAATTAGTTCTAGTAATGAGTTTTTAAACATCAAGTTTTGGATTACTTTAAATTTGATTGTTATTTTTTGTTCCATTCTAATGCTTTGATTGTTATTTTTATTCCACTCCAATGCTTAGAATTAGATTTAGGCTTAGATTGGTTGGAACTACATAGATAGACTGAATTGTTAACTTTTTATTCTTTTTGTTGGTTGTTTTCTTTGGAAGTATTTTTATTTATTTATTTATTTATTTATTATTATTATTATTATTTTTTTTTGGGGGGGGGGGGGGGTAGCCTCTTTCATTGTATTTATTTATTTATTAATAAATTTTGCTAAAGAGAAACCAATTTATCCAAAAAAATATTGTCTTATGATCCTAATACCTTAAATACTTATTATTAAAATTATATAAAGTAATAATTTTACAAAATCAATTTAATTAAATTTCAATTTATTTTAACAATTTACAGATTATTAAAAAAAACAATTTTTTTTATAGATTAAGATAATTGATTCACCTCTTATTTTGTAGATATCTACAGTTTGGTCCGTAGAGTGCAGACCTTTTATCTTTTAAAAAATAAACAACACCTAAATTTCCATATACACGGGTGTGGTTGTGTTTCAAATTTAAATATGTTTATATATGTGTAGTTTCGGTTATGAGTCAAATGAGGAAGAATAAGATGGGGTAAAGGAGGTTGGGTATTACTTTTTCTTGTCTAATGCATTTAATATATACATATATATATATATATATATATATATATATATATATATATATATATATATATATATATATATATATATATATATTAGGTGTAAAACCTATGTATTATACGAGTTTATTTAAAATATATATATATAAAATTATAAACATTTAAGAAGTTGAATTTATAAGAAAAATAGAAAAATATTGAATTATTAAAAATTAAAATGTTTTTCTCTTTTAAATTTAAACAAATGATTTGGATAAATAAATAAACAAAACTAATGGGCTTTAATTTATAAGATTTTAAATTAAAAGGAAAATCAATTAATGAAATTGAGATGGCTTTATTATTATATTTATTGCAATTAATACATTATATAAAAATGAAACAACCACAAAATGATATGTGAAAAATTTAATTGAAAATAACCACAAAATGACATGTGGCCAAATTAATGAAAGTATGACAAATAGCAAATAGTTCTTTATTTATTAGGAAGAATATATATATATATATATATATATATATATATATATATATATATATATATATATATATATATATATATATATTCTTATAGGTTGAAGATATTTCATTCACCTTTTATTCTGTAGATATCTACAGTTTGATCCGCAGACTGCAAACCTTTTATCTTTTATAAAGCAAACAACATCTAAATTTCCATATACACGGGTGTGGGTGTGTTTCAAATTTAAATGTGTTTATGAATGTGTAGTTTGAGTTATGAGTCAAATGAGGAAGAATAAGATCGGTGTAAAGGAGGTTGGGTGTTACCTTTTCTTGTCTGGTGCATTTAATATATATATATATATATATATATATATATATATATATATATATATATATATATATATCCGTTTCTTTTTAAAATCTATTGAATATTATAAAAATATTAAAAATATTCTTACAAATAAGAAAGAAAATAGCCTTTTTATTTTTTACAGAGACCAAAAATACAAGCAAACTTGTTGAAAAGGACCATTCATCCGGATTTTTTAAAAGTCAGAACGTATTTCCGTAAAGAATACAAACTGCATGTACCATTTTTGCATTTTGGTCTAACATTAATATTAAAATAAAAGATAAATATTTAAACAAATAGAAAAAAAACACAAATTAAAAAAACTTATTAGTCATTTCAACTTGAATAGAGATTAAATTCAAACAAAACTAGCTAAAAATGATTATTTCTATAAATTTTAAATTATTTAAACTTTTGAGAAAACACAACCAATAAGGGTATTTTTAAAGTTTTTTATTTTTTATTCTAAAATTAATAAATAGGTTATGTTGCAGTTATTCAATCCATGAACATTTAAACAAAAACAACACATAGATAAGGAAAGAAGATTAACAAAAGGAAGAAAAATGTTCATTCCATTCCATGATGCAAAACAAAGAATGGAATGGACCATTCCATACTTTCACGGCTTACGATACATTTTAATGTAAACATTCACAGTTACAGAGTCAGAAAAATTCTTCAACAGGAAGAAAAATAAATTAAAATGTACAAATGCTATAACCAAAATTGTGAGATACCAAAAGATGTAATTAACATTAACCAAACCTATTTCTTACTTTCATTTATTTTGAGTGTTTTCAAAATTAGCAAGAAGGATGAAAAGAATAAAGGATGTATCTACTTATCTATTTGGAAGTCAAAATGACTACAATACACTACAATACAGGTGAAATTTGGAGTGTTTGTTTCAAAGGATTGATAATCTGTAGAAATAGAGAGTTAGCATTCTTATCAAAAAGATGATGTTTTATTTGTAGAGCATGCGTAATCAGATGATGAATAAATAAGTAAATAGCCAAACCAACTAATGATGAAGATGAGAAATAGGGGCTATAGCGGAATTACAGTAAATAACAGCTCAATATTGTTCTTATTGTTGTAGCACAATCGTGTATTTGCAACATCTTAGTACTCAATTACCTTGATCGTGAAACAATGCCATGGTGTTTTGGAGAACCATGATAATAAGTTTTGACTGAGGAAAATGCATTTTCCTGATGTAGAAGATCTAGTCGTTAGGGAACCAACCTTGTCAACATCAAAGTAAGCTATAAGACCTTGATATGGAGATGAGAAAAGTTGTAAGTCATAGTCTATGGTGCCACGAATGTATCAAAGTATCCTCTATAGAGTCGTGAAATGATACTCCCGAGAGTCATGCATATAAACGCAAATCTACTGCATGCACCACATACATGATACATGATATTAGGTAAAGTGATTTAAGGTACTCAACAGCACATATAATGGTGCGATATAGAGTAGGGTCCTCACTGAGTATAGGTGCACAAGAACGCGTACAACTTCACTCATAACTTGTGACAAAGTCTTAGTGTGCAACATAACATGACTGAAAAGCCCTTATGGCTTCTTCATTCCAAGTGAATTTATCTATATTCAATTCAGTAAATTGGCAGTTAGTTATTGGAGTATGCTCAAGAATTTCCAAATAGATATTTGTGTTAGAAAAGAAACATGTTATGTTGATCACGGTTAGTGGATATGCCAAAGAAAGAAGTCAAGATCACCAAGATATGTCGTGGAGAACTCAATGCTTAGGGTAGTTGTAATGTGTTTTAAAAACTAATTAAGTGGATAAAACAGTTAATATAGTGTCATCAATGTATAATAATAATTTTGTGGTATAATGGCTTAACCACCGATGATGGTAGGGATAAGCAAGGAATACACATGGGGTTGTATGGGTGAAAGCTTATAGGGGGTGGTGATGTAAGGGTAACATATGCGTCTAAACACAAGTGCAAAATATGAAGGTTGTTGGAGAAGATTGTGATGCGGAGTATCGATTTAGAGGTCTGGATGGAAATATGTTTCCACATGAAAGAATGAGAAGAAAGAAAAGCCGTCGAGAGAGAATAAAAAAGGTCGATCTCAAAAGAAAGAGTTGAATTTCAAAAGAAATGAGATTACTACTTTGATACCATATAAACAAAATGATTTCCCATGGTCCATCTCTTCTCATTAAGGGACAATATATTGCAACAATGCACCCGAGATATACAAGGCACAAGCATGGTCGAATGGGCCTAAGAGCCTAATACAAATGTCAAATAATACAATAAGCTTAATACAAATAGTACCAAATACACATAATAATACACTAGGAAATATTACATGAAAACAATTTGTAAATAATGCCACTAAAAATTAATAAAACCCACGGTCGAATAATATTATATATGCGATAACGATAAGTTATCTTCACACAAAAAAAAAAAAAAAAAAAAAAAAAGTCTAAAATATCTTATAATTTTATTAAATAATCTACCCTAATAATAAATGAAAATGTTATTGTCACTTGTCATTCTTTTATTTATTTGACCACATGTCATTTTGTCATAATTTTAAAATATATTTATTTTTCACTTGTCAATTACTTCATTATTCATTTCCACTATATCATTAATTTAGTTTTCATAAATTAAACCTACCATAATGACTATTAATTTCAAATTTCAAATTCTAAATTTTAATTTCAATTTCAAATAAATTTACAGTTTAAACCTTTGTGTTTAACATTTTGTTATAATTTACTCGTTTAGTACACAAATATGATAACTAAATACATAATTTTAATTTATTTATTTTTTACATGTTTTTTTCTCATAATTTTCAGTTATTTTAAATTTCAAATTCAAATAAAATTTTCATTTAATCGTTTATATTAACATTTTGTTTTAATTAACCCGTATAATATACGGGTTTCACAACTAGTTCGAGTGAATATTCGATCATCATTGTCTACATATACTACTACAAAATTGTATTAACAAATATCTTTGGCGTACATACCAACCAATCATTAAATACGTTGAATTTAACTTGATATACATGTACATGATTGCATTCTAAAAAAGTTTCTTCTTGATTTTTTATTAATTAATTTATGCAACATTGCAGAGTAATTGGTCCATTACAAAAATAGCCAACATCATTCAATACTCAATACTCTGGATTTTTGTTCTAATTTTCGTTAAATTCTCGAAAATAATAACTTGTAACCCTACACGGGAAAAACAAAAACCAAGGGTGGCTTCAAAATCTATTTGATTACAGATATTTTTTTTTTTTTTTTGAATTATTGTCTAATAGTAAATAGAAATATCGTACATAAAAGCTTTCAAGCTAAATCAAAATCACTAATCATGGCAAAGATGGAAGGATCTTCCCTGAGCATGTACCAAATCCAACATTGTACCCGTTTCCCTGCATAACATTTTAATAATTCACATGAAACAATTCTTGACACAAATCCATGAAAATTATATTACTAATATTTATTTATTTTTAATTGATTTTAATTATACCATGCAGATGCCACTGATAATAACTTCATCTCCATCTTCCAAAAATTTACGGCTTGTTTTACCAACAGACAACTCTTTTGTTCCATTCCATGTTAACTCCAGCAAGCATCCATAAGACTCAGCTTCCTGTAAAAATTATTTTCAATGATGATGAGGAGGGGCATTTATGTCTTTGGCACCAAAGAGAGTGTAAAACATTTTATAATTACAAGTGTAGAACAGAAAACAACTTACAGGTCCACTAATTGTTCCGGTTCCGAGGAGATCTCCAGGTCTCAAATTACAACCATTTACAGTATGGTGTGCGAGTTGTTGAGTAAGTGTCCAGTACCTAAAAAAAATAAAAAATAAAAATTGATTTTTAAGTCAAAGAACTTCATTTTTAAGTCAAATGTCCATTTTCTTACAAGTGGTTGAAATTGCTCCTTGTGACAGTGAATGATTTTTCTTCTCCTGCTGGTTTAATCCGAACCTTGAAGCAGTAGACAAGTTAGATTTGTACAAAAAGAGTAGTCCAAAGAATTTGCTTGAATTTATAATTAAAGCGGTAAAATTTGAAACCACACCTCCAAAGAAATATCGTAGTTTTTGGATATCTTTTCTGCAAGATATGGCAAAGGTGGAGGGATTTGAGTAGGAGCATCACAAGCAAATGGTTCTAGAGCATCTAGAGTCACAATCCATGGTGATATTGTAGTCCCTGGAAGACACCAACCACTAGTCAAACCACAGTTCTGCTAGCACAGTCCATGACATGACATGACAGAACAGGTTGTACTGCGTTTGACATGCATTGGACTGGGACCGGTACTCGTGTCAATAAGACAAAAATTGAAATTTTTTGTCTCGTCCAAAAAGGTGGAACAAGGCGGGGCGCAGACTCACTCTTGATCTCTCGTATATGCAAAAGACGTAAACGCCCTCCACATCTTCATCACTGAAAATCACTCTCGAAAGCTCGTGTAGTACAGTTCAATGTAGTTCAGTCCAGTCTAGTCTTGTCCCGTTACACGGGACAAGACTGAACAGAGCGGGACTAACCCTAACTAGGACTGGACAAGCTTTCTAGGGCTATTTTCAATGATAAGGATGAGAAGGGCATTCACGTCTTTTTTCCTAGACGAGAGATCAAGTGCGAGTATGTGTCCAGCCTTGTTCCACCTTTTTGTGTGGGACAAAAAATTTCAATTTTGTCTTACTAACATGTGTCCTGGTCCCAGTCCAATGCATGTCAAACGCAATACAACCTGTTCCGTCATGTCATGTCATGTCCTGTCCTGTCCTATACTGCTTAACAAACGGGTCTAGATTATTGAAAATGTAGAACTCATATTTTTCCGAAAGAAAAAAAAAATCCTGAATTCTTACCAAAACTTTTCCCAAGAAAAGGACCAAGAGGTACATACTCCCACGCCTGAATATCTCTAGCTGTGAAGGCCATTTTATAATTAATATCAACAGACAACAAAATCTTGTAATAATATATGCAATAAAGTAAGGTGAGTAAAAAAGCAGACATACCACTCCAGTCATTCATCAGCACCACTCCAAAAATATGATCTGCAGCCTCATTAACATCTATAGGCTTTCCTAGTTCATTTCCAGGTCCAACTACAGCAGCCTTTAAACAATGTAAAAAAAATAAGGTGAAGGAATATTATTTCTATATTTAAATCCCAAATAGCTTGTGTACAACAAAAACTCACCATTTCCAGCTCAAAATCCAACTTTCTTGAAGGTCCAAAGTATGGTGGAGAATTGCCACTTGGGTGACCTTGACCTCTGATGGAAAAAACAAATAAGTATAAGATTATTTATACGTAACACAAAAACATCCAACACCATTTAGTTATATAAATTTATGTTACCTTGGTCTAATAATATCAGTTCCAGATATAACAATAGATGATGCTCTTCCATGATAAGCAATGGGAAGATGGAACCTGAAAACCCATAGATTTCAAGGGTAAGTATGTAAATTCATAGAAAGAATGATTCTTTAATTTGTACATATAAAAATCTTGAAATTTCATACCAGTTGGGATTGACTGGGTTTTCTGGCCCTCTAAATATCAACCCACAATTCTTAGCATGATGTTTTGATGAAAAGAAGTCTGTGTAGTCCCCTATAGCAATAGGAAGAAGCATTTCCACCTCATCCTGGAGCATTATCTGTTAAATAAGTTCTAATTCAACTAAAAAAGTTGTACAGAAGAAGATATCTCTTACCATAGGCAAAAGTGCCATCTGTTTCAAACTTGCATTGTTTTGTAAAGCAGGTTCATCAGCTACATGAGGAAATGACAAAAACTATTTAGGTAAATACTTTAAACTGAATCTTATATGCAAGTTGTTAAAAATTAGATTAATGACATCGCACATGACAATAGTTTTTGCAGTGTAGCACGAGCTTCCTTCCATGCTGGTCTTCCCAGTTCCAGAAACTTGTTAAGATTTGACTGCATTTGCAACATTTGAAGAAGATGTTAAGAATATTCTTCATAATAATAGTATAATACACTCTCAAATTTACAGTTTAACGGATCTTGAACAAGTATATTTGAATCCATTAACCAATACAATTTAACCCAAAAACATTAATCCAAGCACAGATCAGAATCAGATCATATTTATTTGTTAGGATTTATCATTTAAAAAGGAACTGCTGCTTCAATCATGTACTTTCAAAGTGTTCTACTTCGTATACTTATTCTTTGATTGTTTCGTTACTCGCCTAAAAGCCAAAGTTAACCTTAATCCAGTACGCAAATGGAAATAGAATACTCCATCCCACAATAACTTCACTACGCAAACTAAAGCTTCATTTTAATTGATTCTGTTAACAATTTCTAAGCTGAAATCTTCCAATCTGATATTAGAAACCTATTATTTCGAATCTAATAGCATGTAAACTAGGAGCAGTCCATGGAATTTGATCACACGGTTGTACTTCAGTAAAAGTAGATGGATCCAACACGTCAACATCGGGAAACTAATATGAATATGAGGCTGAAAAGTAGTACACTGGTGTAGCAACTAGAAAGGTTGGTAAGTAATAAATTCGAAATGTAAAATTAAATGAACTACAAAACAAAAACCTGATGGAAACAATCGGAATTGCACAGTAATGGACCATCAAACAATCCGGCAGATTGAATTGCTGAGAGATCGAGAACGTAATCTCCGATTGCAACTCCAGGCCTTGGAGTAGTGGTATCAACCCCACCATGTTTGAAGATACCGTAGGGAAGGTTATGTATCGAGAAGTGTGAGTCGAGTTTAACTTCAACAAAAGACTTTAACGCCATAGTTGATCGGACGGAAGAGAGCTTCGCCGGCGATAGGAGTTCCGATGAGAACAGAGCAACACAGAAGCACGAGAGTTGCTAAGAGAAGAGTGAGCTTTAATGGAAAAGAGTTCCCCACGTTACGCTCTCCTTTCTTTGGTGTGACCGCACATATTTACTCGTGTACAAAAACAAAGACGCAACCTAACGTGTACATTTATGAATGACCGAAAACAAAGAAAACGATTCCCTTTTTATCACCCTAATAAATCCATAAAATGGATACTTACAATTTTCGAATTAGTTAATACAAAAAGATATTAACAACAAAAAAGTTCAAGAGTAGATAAATAAAAGTGCTAATCACAAAATTGAACAAAATGAAGAGTTGTAATAAAATAATTAATATTTGGATTTTTTTTTTTTTGGAAAGTAATTCAATTAGTGAATCGATCTTACAAAAAGTGATATCAAGAAACACTCTTTCTTGTGAAACTAATTCAACTACTGAATCAATTGTAAGGTGATATGAAGAAACGGTCTTTCTAAATTCTAAGGATATCAATGAATCTATATTATTTGATTTGGGTTAAGGACATTTTAATGGTAGCTTGTTGATTTTTTTATTTTTTTGATATTTCAATAATTTTTAATAGTTATTTAATTATATTTACCATTGGTGGACATTTCAACCTTTTAATTTTAAATTAAAGGTTGTTTACCAGGAATGACAATGATATCCAATTATAAAATGAGAAAATGACAAAAATAGTCATTTACATTAATTATATTACAAAAATAATAAAAAAAAAAAAAAAAACCGAAGTTGCAAAAATAACCATGAATTTCGCAGATGAAATAGTCTCATCTGCGAAATGGGCTTTCCATCTGCGAATGTATAAGCAGCTAAAGCACAACTGTGTTTTAGCTGCTTGTACATTCGCAGGTAGTTTATTTATTTATTTTTATTTTTTTTCTCTATATATATTGAAATTGTAGGGTAAAATCGTAGATGGAATATCCCCATCTACGATTTACTCTGATTCCATCTGCAAAATTGCGGTTATTTTTTATTTTTTATTTTTTTAGTTTGACTGTGAAATCAATTGGTTTGTAGCTCGATTATATCTAAACGTATATCACCAACATCAACATAATGCCCATAAACATGTTTTTTTCATTTTTTTTACTTGAATTTTTTCTTTTTAGTTTTATCTACCACACGCCTATTCATAATTTTAACTCTTGTTCGGCAACATTATTTCATAGTCAAACTAAAAAAAAAAATAAAAAATAAAAAAATAACCGCAATTTCACAGATGGAATGAGAGTAAATCGCAGATAGGGCGGCTATTTCATCTGCGATTTTACCCTACAATTTCAATATATATAGAGAAAAAACATAAAAAAATAAAATAAAATAAATCACCTGCGAATGTATAAGCAGTTAATGCACAATTGTGCTTTAGCTGCTTGTACATTCGTAGATGGAAAGCCCATTTCGCAGATGGGACTATTCCATCTGCGAAATTCATAGTTATTTTTGCAACTTCAGTTTTTTTTTACTATTTTTGTAATGTAATTAATGTAAATTACTATTTTTGTCATCTTCTCTTATAAAATTGTATTTCAGATCCATGTTTCCCTATTGGGTTTGCAATTATACCTGTAGGTAACGCGTATCCCCCTCCTTATGGCATTAATAAGTGAAAATTTTATCATTGTATTTTTTATTACCTTAAAATTAATCACAATCGCATCCAAACAATGATTTGAATTTTGAATAGTTCTAATTTCTAACAACATCATCAAGTTTAATCTCGACAAAAGTTACGTACATGTAATTATCACCATAAAAATTTATAATATTAGAGTTTTGTGATTAACTAATCAAGATCATAACATAAATATTAAAATAATATAAATAATTTTCATTCAAAATAATAAATACATAACAAACTTTCTACTTATAAAATTACATATAACATTATAGTATAAATTTCAAATCATATTTAATAATAAGAAAGGTATAACCGTATAAGTAATATAAAAAAATAAATGATTTTAGTGCAACAAAAACAATCTTTTATTCCCCTCAGTTTGGTAAAAATTGTATGTTTGGTCCCTAACTTTATGTATGTAAGGGACGAAAAATACAACAAAATCAAACCATATGGACGAAAAACGCAACAAAATTAAACCACAGAGACGATCCGAGTGCAAAAAAAAAGTTAGAAACCAAACATGCAATTTTGACCAAACCACAGGGACGATTTCAGTAATTTACTCTAACTTTTATTTTTGAAGAACAGTGCATTTGTACATGTCATATGGAAAAACTTCTTCATGTGTCGCACATATGCGACCATTTACAAAGGTGACATGCAGTTCATGTGTAGCCCGTCTTTGATGCAATTGACATGCGTCTTTCATGTCATTTTCCTAAGAATCTTTTATGTTTCCATATTACAAAAGTCAAATGTTTCATTTCAATCTACCCTAATAAATGAAAATAACTTTGCCACGTGTCATTCTCTCATAAAATTAGATATATTTATTTTCCACTTGTCATTACTTTAATTTTCATTTTCAATATATCATTAATTTAGTTTCCATAAATTAAACCGACCATAATGACTATTAATTTCAAATTTTAAATTTCAAATTCAATTTCAAATAAATTTAGAGTTTAAACTTTTATGTTTAACATTTTGTTATAATTAACCCGTTTAGTACACACTAACCACATAATTTTAATTTATTTATTTTTTGCATGTTTTTTTTCTGATAATTTTCACTTATTTCAATTTCAAATTCAAATAAATTTTTTATTTAATCGTTCGTACTTAACATTTTGTTTTAATCAAACCGTATAATATACGGGTCTCACAACTAGTCATATAATATATGTTGAATGTTAAGGTGCAACTAGTTTTTTTTTTTTGAGCACTCGTCGATCATTAGCAAAGAAAGAAAATATGTCAATATATGTTCTAATAAACAGTTTGCATACTGAGCAATGTTTTCAAAACCGGACCGGACATCGAACCGGCCGTCTTACCGGGTCAATGGTTCGATTGGTTCGACTGGTTGAACCGGTCTCGAAAACCGGACGAACCAGTATATATATATATATATATATATATATATATATATATATATATATATATATATATATATATATATATATATATATATATATATATATATATATATATAACATTTTAAGGTCTATGTTCTAATTAGTTATATGTGATTTTTCTTTAAAATTTTATTCAATAACTTAGTTTTCATTTAAATCCACGATAACAAAGCATCATAAAGTGAAAAAAAAAAAAGATGAAATATGACACCACTAGTCTAAAAATTGAGAGAAAACTAATGATAACAAAAACAATATGCAATAAAAATAAGTAAAAATAAATGGCGTTTGAAAATTTTATTTGAAAAAATATAAAGATAATAAAAGAAGTAAAAAAGAATAAATTAGATAGTATCGAATATGGGAGAAGAATGTTCATATGATTGTAGTATTATGTTTAGGAATTAGGTTGCATCCCAATTCATTTTCCCAGCATTTTCCCATATCCCACATCGCCAGAAAAGAAAAGTTGAGAAGCTTTGAGAGTTGTATAAAAGGGGTGGAGTAGTAGGGAGTTTTGAAAATCAAAGCGTGGACCTCTCTAACGAAAATGTGGGGGTCCACAAGAGTTTTTTTCAGTACAAAATTTAGTAGTATATTTTTAATACACCGGTTTAATCCGGTTTGACCAGACCGGTTTTGGCCGGTTTTTGGTTGAACCGCCGGTTTTTTCCGGTTTGATTTAGTGGCGATTTTTAGGCTTTAAAAAACCGGATCCTTGGCCGGTTCCCGGTTCAACCGGTTCAACCGGCCGGTCCAGTCTGATTTTCAAAACCATGATATTGAGAATGAAAACGGCAATTTTCCAGCAATGAAGATTGTTCGATGTTACTTCTAAGGCGATGCAAAGCGGTTGTTTCCGGTAGTATTGACATGCGTGACATATTCTTAAAAAAAAAAAAAAAAAAAAGCCTAGTAGTCTGAAAACATCAATAGTGTCATCCCATATCATAATCAAAACCAATATCTCAATAATCAAAACATGTCATAAGAAAACATCAGAGTACAATCTCCCAAAGATCTCATGTGCGGAAAATTATAGTGTGATGTGTTGCGATCATGTCGGCTCCTTTCCTTTCGAAGTAGAAGTACTTGAAACCAAAACTGAAAACCGTAAGCACAAATCTTAGTGAGTTCCTCCATCATACCACATACCATACAATAAACATACTGCCTAGCCCATCCAGGTATTGGTCTACCCCTTCAGTCTCTTTCAAATGGTATTGTCTAGCATATCAGGGTGATGACCTACATTTTCAGTCTCTTTCAACCGGTAACTGTCTAGCATATATGGGTGTTGGCCTACCAATTTGGTCTCTTTCAACTGGTTACGTGGTCTATTTCACCCCCTATCACTACCACATAATATCCTAGCATATAAGCACATAAATCACATAGTGCCTAGCATATCTGGGTGTTGGTCTACCCCTTCGGTCTCTTTTGACCGGTTACGGGTTCTGCTTCACCCCCCACCACTACCACGTAATAACATAACATACAAGCACATAAATCTCAACAGATAGTGACATACCCAACAATTATCACAAAAACAATCATCTATACTATATAAAAGTACTGGTGGGCCGACATTGGTGCTTTCGACCCACTTATACCGGGAAGGTATCCTTAGAGGATGAATTGTAATATGGTTATTACAATTACCAAGACGATCACAAAACACGAAACAAAAGTACTCTCCCTTCTTCTTAGATTGGAGAAACTTTTTATCTTTCTGCCTTCATTGATTCTACTTATTCGTTCTGCCATTCATTGAAACTTTTCAATGATTCAGAATTATACTAAATCTTGTAAGTATAACCACATTTACTAGACCATTAGTAAATCATGAAGAATAATGTTATTATTATTTATTGTGGACTTGACTAGTGCACAACATTGTGTAATAGTTCCTTTAGTCCTTCACTTAACTCACATACTTATGTGAACACGAAATTAGTCTTAATTAGCTAAGTACCAAGATTTCCATACATCACACAATACAAGTTGTATGATTCCAAGTTTCTGTTCAATTGAAACTTGGGCGATGAGAATATTTCCTTACTTAGAAAATTATGACACTAACATAAATAAGATAACTAAGAATCACATTCATTTCAACATTGCTAATAATATAAATACACAAACATCAATTTTTCATACATTTCGTTGCAAGGATAAATAAATAAGACAAAATCAAAATTTATTTTATTGCGGAAAAATTTGTCCTTACAACGCAACTCAACTGAAAAACTATGCTATTACATTTCTTAGCAATTTATCCTAACTCTAAAGGCGCAGCTTAAAATCCGATCTTTGAATCCATGCGATCAAAATCCATTTCTTCACGATCATACTCAGCTCACTTCTTCCTTTAAGCTTCCTTTCTTTTCTTCGATTTTACAAAACATCAAAAATGTAATCTTATCACATAATGTATCAAGAATCAAAAATAGGAACTTATAGAGTTAGTTAATGGATTTTACCTGAAGCAGAGCCAAACGACTTGACTCTCTCATCTCTTAGATCACTCAGGTAGAGAGGGAAGCTTCGTCTCTAATGCCCCTTCTCTTGGCAATAAAAGCAAATTGACTCTTTTGGAACAACACACGAAACTACTTCAGACTTTGCCTTTCTCTTATAACTTTCGACCATGGCATGCCTTTCGTTGCCATTGCCTATGTCCATAGAGGTTTGGAAGGCAGATCCACCAAACAGCTTTGCTTCTCCAATGCGCCAAATCATTGTTGATTCAGCATCAACAAGCAATTAGGTGAGATCGATGAGGGTCACGTCGTGGTCTATCATATAGTACTCTCTTACGAACTCACTATATGAGTCAGGAAATGACTGAAGAACCCAGTCAACAGCCAGCTTCTCACAAACAACGACTCCCAACATTCATAACTTATCAATGCGTGACTTCATCTCTAAGACGTGTGCACACACTGACTTTCCTTCTTCATGTTTACTTGCCAAAAGGGCTTGAGTAAGCTTGAACTTTTCAAGCCTTTTAACTTGTGAGTTAGGGAGAACAATAGGAGGAGGTAGAGGAAGTGAAGCATAATCTCGTGTTCCTCGATCGAATCGTGGAATATCATCTTCATATGGAAAGCTTGTTCCACGAGATTTGGGAAGACCATAGTTGTCATACTTTGACATCTACAAAACGGGAGAAAATTCAAGTTAGTTGATTGATTGAGTCCTTAATAAAACATCAAAATGAGATATTAAGGCTAGGACCCAACACAATACTCTACAACTTGGGAGAGGGATGTCGTAACCCAAATTTCAGAACATTTGAAGGTAAGTGAATGACGATTCACTAATTTTCCACCATGAAAAACGAAAAAAAGATTAAGTTTTAAATGTATTGAAAACTCCTAGATCCTTTAAGATTCATTGAACTTTTCAATGGCATGTTCAATTAATCTCGATATACCCGTCGATTTGTAACTGGGATGCCGAGGATCACAAAACAGGGTGTGAATAACCATGCAAATGTACATGGTGTCCTCATTGTTACAGTCACCTATTCGATGTGTCGGTTAACCACACACGCTCCATCAAATTATGAAAAACATTGAGTCAACCTTTGCTACCTTTTCTTAGAACCCATTTAGTGTGTCGGTTAACCACACACGCTCCACTAACGTCTTAGCAAGGGTACAAAGTGTAATTTCATGGAATTACATCAATTCACTTTTGCCTAAAGTAACTAAGATTGGGAATTTTTGTAAAACATTTAATTACTTTAACATTCATTATACTTTTAATGAGGAGAGGGTTTTCCTTATCCTACCTGTTTGGCTAACGACCATTCAATTAAGGAAGCGGTGGGTGAGAGTGGACACCCATTAAACGGTCATTTTATAGGCCATAACCTTATAACCCCTTTATAGATCGACTTCGTGAATGAGGTCTACTAACAGTAAGACTAGCAGTTTAAGTTATACATATATAATATCAGACTTTTAATGTTATATATAGTATAAGGGTGTATTTTACACTTTTAAAATACTATGTGGTCTAATTTAACAAATTACACTTTTAATTTAATTAAATTTAAACCATTTCATTATGGATTTATTAACTCTCTTTTAATTATACACTTAATTAATTTAATAAAACCATAAGGATGCAATTTGAACTTTTTCAAAAATTAGGGTTTTAGAATTTAACATTTTAAAATTAAACTCTTAATTAAAATTTAAATTCCAAAACTTGAGGGCAAGTTTTGAAACATTTCAAATCATTAGAGTTTAGAATTTAAATATTTCAAAATTATACTTTTTAATCAAAAATTTAAATTCCAAAACTTGAGGACAAGTTTTGAAACTTTTCAAAACACAAAGGATCAAATAGCAAATAATTTTAAATTAAACGGTTAATTTAATGAATATCTAAATTTGACCTAATCAAGATTATTTACAAGATAATTTACCAAATAATTTAAATAATCAACTTTTATCATATAAGGAAATTATTATTCAAACAATTTGAAATTATCTTTTGTTTCGGTAAGGATAATCACATAGAAATAATAAAATTCGGATTTTATCATAAGAAAACGAATTTAGCAATTGTCCTTCAGCAAAACAACAATAAATCCCGAAATATTCTCTGCCTAACTCCCGGACTCGCCGAGTCACTACCTGGACTCGCCGAGTTGGGCTGACTCGCCTAGTCCAGATACTGACTCGCCGAGTCGGGTCGGGCAGAGGCCAGAAACACAATTTTCAGCAGATAAACAAGCATTGCATCACATACAACAGAAACCAATCAAGGCTCTAATACCACAGATGAGTTTCATACAAAAGAACATCCTATGTGCTCATGCAAACACTAATGCTTGGATCTAGGTTTCTCTATTGTACATGCAATTCATCCAAGACTCAAGAACCCTAATCTAGCATATGCATTTCGAAATTATCACATAAAAACAGATCTAGATTATTACCTCTTCTTCAATGGCTTGAATCTTCTTTTCTTTGGAGCTTAGAGTCATAAATGTCACTCCTCTAATGACTTACAAACACCACAAGCAAGAAAATGACTTATGAGATGGAGGAGGAGCACCAAAAACGACCTAGGGTTCTTCCAAGAGAGTTCACCACGTTTTTAGGGCCATAGGGGTCTTTATATAGTGAGGCTATTAGGTTTTTCAACTAGGAAACCCTAATTTGACTGCTTAGGCCCTAAGTAGCCCATGAACTCCCTTTAGAACACCCCTTGGACGAATTCCTTATGCACTTCCCATACAATTCGTCCAACCTATGTTCCAAGGTGATCCATGGCCCAATTGTAATTATCTTATAATTACAATTCCAGTCCCCTAAGTTTAATTAATGTCTTTTAGTCACAAAACTAACTATCAATTAATTATTGACTAATATTAATTAAACAATATGATTTCTCGTTTAATATATTATTCATATAATATATTAATAAATCATAATTAATCCTCTTTCTCCATAAATCATCCTATCAAGTTGCTTTGGTAAAGGCAACCCAAAAGGATCATGCACAACTGGGTCAAGTACATACCAAATATAGTTACGGGCTTAGACACTAATCCAACACTCAATCCCCTACACATAAAAGATTTTCTTAATTACCCTTTCATACTCATAACCCCCTTAAGGGTTAACTTTGGTCCAAGTCAAAGTCAACGCTCCGAGTTGACTCAACTCGTCGAGTTTGCCCTTCAACTCGCCGAGTTCCCATGAATCATAGAATCATGATATTGCGATTTAACTCATCGAGTTATCTTCCAACTCGGCGAGTTTCCATAATTCACAGGATCGCGATATCCCGAGTCGACTCGTTGAGTTTTCCCCCAACTCACCGAGTTCCTTTATGAACTCGTCGAGTTCTTCAGTCTGTTAACCCTTCTTAATGCATTAAGCCATTATTCTTCAGATCTATGCCCTATACTCCAGATCTAGACTGAAATGCCTCTATGAGAGTAAAGTTTCCAACTTTACCTATTAATACCCTTCCTAATGAGATTGAGCTCAAACCCTAACCCCAAAAGGCCAAAGTCTTCATTCAAAGACCACCAAAACTACAAGATAGACCATGAGGTAATAGATCTGGACTCTACGGACTGAAAGATCATGTAAAGTTCCAGCTTTCTCTACATACATGGCCATTAGAAGCTCCAAAAGGCCAAAATGATAGTCTAAAGGTTGCATGGGACTTCCATGACCATAAAGTTGACACCTTTATGCCATGAAAATCCCTCAAGACCCTAGATCTGAAGTGTTAACCTATTTTGGACGTCTAACTCCCAAGGACCATGATATTTGGACAAAACCAAGCAAATAACCCAAAAAGGAGATATACTCAACTATAAAACAAGGTTCAAGCTTTATACCAGAAGAGTGACGAAAATGAACCAAAGTTTCTGGATCCAACGGCTCCTCCTCGTTCCTCCAAGCTTCTCTTTCCTCCACAAGCTTCAAGCACACAAAACACTCTAAAAATGGCTCTCAAACTCTCACAAATGCCTTAGGGTTTCGAGATTTAGAGTTACGATAGTGGAGGTTGGGAAATGAGGCCAGCATGAATGGTTTAAGGTGTTTAAATAGGGTGCAAAATCATGAAATTAGGGTTTCATTTCACACAGCCAACTCGTGGAGTTGGTCACTAAAACGTGCGGTCCAAAACATATCTACTCGACGAGTTTGGGGCCCCCAACTCGTCGAGTTGCTCTATAAAAATGAATAATTTATAAGTTAAATACATACCAAGAACCAGACGTTACATTTTGACATTTTGAGATTTGTTTTTTCTACTTTTTTGCCTTTTTATATAAGATTATGATTATAGTTAGTATATTTGTACATTCTTTCTTAAATTAGAAGAGACTTAAATATGTTCATGATATGATAAAGTTTCATGGTGATTAGGGCTTGTTAGGATTCCATTTTTAAAAGTTGATTACCAACTTTATGAGATTGTTTTGGATTAAAAGACTTTAAACATTTTCACATTATGTATTTTTCCTTTTAATTTTCACCATCACCATTAGTATCTTCATTTTTGTCACATACCCAAACTTATATATCTTGTCCAAGCATATGACATACAAACCCCATAAAGTTTCGTCACATATTCACAAATAAAATAACAATCTATTTTAATATGTTTTGTTCTTTTATGATAAATCGGTTCGTTGCAATATATCGAACAACTTAATTGCCACACATTAACAATGTGACATTTGTTTGCTTAGCATCTAAGGGACTCTTGAATAGAAACTAAATGATTCAGTGTTGAATCATAAGAGGCCTACTGTTGAATCATAGAATCATTGTTGAATCATAGAATCATATGAGGCTTGAAACATTAAGAGACTTGAATGATTCATATTGTATGGTAAATTTGTTGAATGGATCAGTTGGACGAGAAAGATTATCATTCTATCCTTTTAACAACAACACTTCAAAATGTATATAAAATAATGTATTGTTAATCATTTGCTCTCCATAAACGCCCCCATGAAACGAGTCTTATAGCGTTCCACTTCCTAATTTTTGTTTATATTTAATTTTTGTAAATTCATTTTGATTCCATTGATTTCTTGCTATGTGGTAGCTCCCTTATCGTTCAAAATCCATTTTCTTTGGGAGCTTGGATTTCTTTGCTCATAGCCACCCATTTTGGGTTTTCTGCTGCTTGAGAAATTTTTTTTAGGGACATATAGGGACGTAATGGTAGCTAGAAAAGCACCGTGAGTTTTATAAAATTTATCATAAGATACAAACTAAGAAAGTGGCAGATAGACACTACTAGAAACATGGGTTTTAGACACTACTAGAAACATGGGTTTTAGAGACATGATATTTTTTTCGTAGCTAATCTCTCGCAAAATTGATGCATTAAAATACTTTTTTTATTCTCACCAATCCGTCGCGAACTTGTAATATCATTTTTTTTATGATTCTAAAAGAAAAAAATACTACAATCATCAAATTTTTATACTAAAAAAATCGAATAACAATACAACCAAACATTACAATACCAAAACTATCAAAGTTTATCAAAGTATCATTCAAAAAAATATCCAAAACCAAAACTATCCATATAACATGAAACTCCCAAAGGTTTAACTTAAAAACTAAAAAGTTTTTCACTGATGGAACTTTGGATTACCCTTTCAGTCAAACCTATAAACAATCATGACATGGCTTTAAACTTAATTCTACTAAAACGTAACATTTTATATTAAAATTCTACTTAATTAAAGCAATGGGAATGACTTTGTTTTAAAAGTGCACGTTTAGTGTGCACTTTTAGGTTTCCTATGGAAGGAACCTCTCTAGTTTCTACCGAGTGAATAAAAGATCAAAGTTTACTCGGCATCACGTTTGGTTATTATATTATAATAACAATAAGTTCACAATATAGCTTTGCATAGAGCTCAACATAAGGGCGGAATGCAGGAAGTTTCAAAAGTCCCTCTGATTCACCTTTCAGAAGCTCCCTGGTCCCACAGAATCAGGGCAATTAGGGAGATGTTAAAAAAAAAGTAATTATTTTATTACAGATACAGAAAGGAAATGAAGTTTTACAGAAAATATGAGTTATCAAATTATAGAAATGAAGCATGCATACACACATACACGTGAATTAAACAAAGTTAATTAACGAAATAATGGAAATTTACATTATTGTATATATGAGTGATTAATGACCCAAGTTTTTGCACAGGCTTGTTGAAGAGGATAATGCCGAGGAGTCCCACATGTGACGTGACGTATTCGCCTAATGACTAATTCCCATTATTCGGAGTCCCACATAGCACGAAGCAAGCAACATTCAAACAAGGGAAACAACCTCAAGCAACTCCGCTCTCATGGGGGGGGGGGGGGGGAAACTGATCTAGCACACAGTGCTAACTCACACTATCGGGCACAACCCTAACAGGCTACCCTACTGCTGTCTACTCGATACTAGCATGCAATTTTCATACAGCTGGAACACATAAAGCAGGCACATAAGGCATCACTCCTAGATCCTTAGTCCTATTCTAGCATGCTGTTCTATAAAAGCTGATAAACATAACATAAACTTGTATGGGTACTTTGGGGAATACTTACTTGAGCTCAGCCGGTCGCGCACATCACACACTTCGTTCTTTCTCAAACTCTTTTCTCAATTTTTAGAAAACATTTTCTTTTAGAAAATCTTTTAATCCCTCGATTTGAGTTCAGACACCCCCGAAGGTGAGTCCGAATCCCTCAAACCAGGGCTCTGATACCAACTTGTAACGACCCAATTTTCACGTCCAAAAATTTCGTTATAAACATTACATAAAAGCAGTAATAGTTAAAACATTATTTGATTAAATCATTTCACATCGAAAACCAAGTTGAAAATCACAACATTCGATCAATCAAATATCAGAGTATCAATTCCCAGAACAAACTCGTAACTGCGGAAACAAGAGAGTGTGTGTGTGACATGCTGCTACCGCGCCGACTCCTTTTCCCCTAACTGAGGAGGTACCTGAAACCAAAACTGAAAACTATAAGCACGAAGCTTAGTGAGTTCCCCCATTATACCACATACCATATAATCACATAACATACACATATTGTCAAGCATATCTGGGTGCCCGACCTACCCCTTCGGCCCTCTCGACCGGACATTGCCTAGCATATCTGGGTGCTGGCCTCCCCTTCGGTCCTCTCGACCGGATACTGCCTAGCATATCTGGGTGCTGGCCTCCCTTTCGGTCCTCTCGACCGGATACTGGAGAACTACTTCTCCCCTCTACTACTACTACATAACATGCATCGCAATATCAGTATCTATCTAACATGGCTGGGTATGGCTACCCCTTCGGCCCTACCGACCGGATATCTCGGGGACTATCTCCCCCTACTGTCACTAGCACATAGCATCATATCATACTAGCACATAAACACAACACAGGTAGTAGTAATCCCTAGATGAATATCACAGAGACAATCATCTACATACAACTCCTATTGGTGGGCCGACATTGTGGCCGTAGACCCACCGCTACTGGAAGGTAACTCACCTCGAAGTAGTTGCTGATCTGATCGGGAACTGACTGTCTACTGCTGCTGCTGCTGCTCCGGAAATCCTCCGGCTGCAATTCCCACAACATACTCAACCAAACACTACCAACTGTCCTTTAAGTAAAATGACCATTTTACCCCTGATCATGCCCTAAGTCAAAGTCAGAGTCAACTTTCAGTTGACCCGACTCACCGAGTTGGCTTTCCAACTCGCCGAGTCCTTACCCAAATAGTTGCCCTGAATCTCGATTCTACTCGTCGAGTTAGGTGATGACTCGACGAGTTCTCCTTCTAAACTGATATTCAAGTCCTTCATCCTACTCGCCGAGTTGTATGAACAACTCGTCGAGTTCATATTCATCCGATGAACACTTATGCTAAGACTCGCCGAGTCGTATGAACAGCTCGCCGAGTCTGTTCTTGATCTAAGGAGATTTCCTTGAACTCGCCGAGTCAGGGCATTGACTCGCCGAGTTCCTCCATAGATGAGTTCAGCTTCTGACCTACTGAGTCACACCCCGTGACTCACTGCTCACTCGACACTACGAAAAGGGGACAAACTCGGAGACTCGCGAACAGACTCGCCGAGTCACATGAACGACTCGCCGAGTCGTTGCCATGCACCCACTAAATACACCGATTTGCTCGGTTCCAGTCCATGTCATTCACAGATCTGGGCTTCTAGGACACGAATCACACGTAAAGTTTCCAACTTTACGTGTAGATATTCACCAATATGGATTTTAGGGTTCAAAATGCCTCAAAAGGGTAGATCTAGGGTGAACAAGCAACATGGGTCCATAAAGCTAACAGATCTGAGCTCCTGGAGCTCAATCTTGCCTAGATCTAGAATCCAATCAACTTATTACGAAACATTATACACATACAAGCTTGGGGATTGGCTCAAGAATGACTTCCATGAAGTAATAAGCATAGAAACAGGGGGAAATGGATTATACCTCAAAGGAACTACTGAAAGAGTGCAAAGATGCCTGGATCCCTTTCCTTCCTCTTGATCTACTTCCCCTTCTTGCCTCAAAGCCTTCAAGAACACACACAATAGCCTCAAACTCTCAAGGAACAAGCTTAGAACGAGGGTTGGGAGCTCTGGGGGTGAATGGGGGCTGACCTGGGGCGGATAGGCTGTTTAAATAGGGTGCAAACCCCTGAAACTTAGGGTTTCATCCAACAACGGTGACTCGCCGAGTCGCCAACTTAAACATGTCCCGGGTCCCGTCCTGACTCGGCAAGTCTGACCTATGACTCGCCGAGTCCAAGGCAAAAAGAAAGAGAATACTCAAATAAGTTTTACGTACCAGGAACCAGGTGCTACAATAAAAAATTGATTAAATTGTCTCACACCTTTCTTCTCAGAACAGTCAAAAAAGAACTCCCACCATTTCCGATAATAAAAAAACCCAGAAGAATATATGAAAAGGAAATCGAATACATGGAAGCAATTAATATGCACGACAATCCAACCAGCAATCAGATCGCTCCAGCCCCAAAATTCATTGAGGAAAAAAGAAATTCCCAAAATGCCCTCACCACTTAAACCTCCATTAACAGAAAGATCCCAAGTACTATTCACCCTACACCGACCAGCAATCTCTTCCGACCAGAAACGAAACTCACCAAAAATTAGGATATACCCAATATGCCCCTGACCCAAAATTCTCCCATCCCAGTAATAAAAATCTCCAAATCGCAAGTATCTCGCCCTTCATATGATCCTGCGATAGTAGGCCTGAGATAAAAAAATCCAATCCTCCTCATTATCCAAAAAAATCACAATCATACCCTGTTCTTGAATTCGCATCTAGCAATCTCTATTCTTCAAAATATTATCCCACCAAGAATCCAAAAAGATCAAAGAAAAATAGATACTTTTGAAATTGCAACTCACGATACCTTCTTCTAAATGTCTTATTTTCCAAAATTGACAAAAATACCCTTTAAGCCAATTGCTCAAAACAACACATTTATTATAATCCATCCTTATTCTCATCAACCTGAAACCACGACAGCAAACCTGCCAGCACTTCCTTTTAACCAAAAAACAATTCAAATCAATCCCCATCAGAACCATTGACATTTTTGATTGGGATGTTCCAACTTTTACAAATCTCTATATTCAGCCCCAAATAACCAAATTTAAGACCAAATAACTTCAATCTAATATCTTCCATAACTCTATGAACAACAAATTCAATAGAATTAATTTCTTTTCCAAACAATCAACATAAGTCAAATGATTGCATGTGTTGGTCAACAAATCAGTAGGAGGTCAACGAGCTCCAAACGGATTCATAGATAGAAGTCTTCCCCATTTTCAAAGAATGTCAAAAACCCCTGCTGTATGTTTTACATTTTTACCTCTCATACATTTAACTATCATCTTTCTTTCTTTTATATTTATCTTTTTTTTTCTTCAATTCAACCTCGTTACAAAGTCTCCACATAACACAATAAAGCCATGAGAACAATAGTGACAGCTTACTATTGACAGCCTGTTTGATCTTGTGATAGGGATCCTAGGTTTCCCACCTTAAAAAAAGTTCTCCATGGACATACTAGTAATAAGAATTTGTCTCCACCACTATTTCAAAATCCCATAGACCTTGATCACTTTAGGGCATTCTATATAATGTTTTTTTTACTTGATCAGTAAACTTATTTTGACTTGCATTTAGGCATATTACACAGGTGAAAACAGCTGACACGGATTGGAGGATTTATCAGTTTACTATGATTGCCTATGAAACTGGTGCTGTTGGGCTTGTTGCAGAGCATGTGGATGCATGTACAGAGATGACAGGAGAGCTTCAAAGTGAAGCTTTGATGCACAAAACTTATGCTACCAGGCTTATATAGGACTAAAGCAACCAATCAAGCCCTATATCAAGTTCTAATTCTAAGTATCTATTCTAATATAGATGCAATCGATATAAGAGGAATGACGATTGAAAAAGGAAAAAAAAATGGAGAAATTAAACCCTAACGTAATATATTGTGCAATTGAACCAAACCTAACATAATATATGACTAAAGCAAATAAAATCAAGAGGTTTACCTGAATCGGAAGTTAAGGAAGAATAATTTTAGATTTCAAAAATGTGGAGGCTGTCGGAATCGGAAGCTGCAATGGTCCATGGTGTCGTCATCTGTTTGAATGGAGATGGTGAGATTAGGTTAAGCTGCAACTCGAGAGTCAAACTTACACAAACTTCGTGTTCAATTGGAGTGAGAAAGCAGATTTGGGAGGGAAGGAGACTTACACAAACTTCGTGAAACTGGAATTGGATTCGTCAATCAACGAGAGATCTTCAATTAAAAAAACATAACGTGTGTATGCTCCATCGGCATTCTCTCGCTAAATACATACCAGAAGGCAAAAAGTCGATGATTTTTTTCCCTCGTTGAACCCTCGCCAAATGCCTTCATTTTCCACCGATTACCGACGAATAAGGGCGCGTCGATAAAGACTTGTAAGATCCGTAACTTATCCCTCGCTAAACCCTCTCTAATTCGCTATATGTTGAATAAATAAAATACTTGTTTAAACCATCGTAGATCTCTCGTAATTCCCTCTCTATAAGCCAAAATTTTGCTACGAAATAAATCCCTCTTTAAATCCGTAGCTGAAACTCAAGTTTCTAGTAGTGAGAGTGGGCATGGATCGCGTGTGTTCATGCGAAGGTAGCAAGCCAGTCATGAATTCTTTTGATGTTTGGGTTTTTCCTTTATTCGAGCACTTTAGCGGACATTGACGTTAGCATTGTGATCAGGCTGGATCATTATCTCATCAAGTACCAGGCTCACTTGGGCTATTATGAGTATGAGCCATGTTAGGCACTTATGGGTTATCTTCTTTATGAACATACGTATCAGGTCCTTTCGTGGCAAGTGGCAACAATGTTTTGCCTAGTGGGCTATTTTCACCTTTCAGCCCATTTTCTGATTTTGCTTGGGCTCGAATCAGCAGCCAATGGCTCATTTTCATCCTAATCACTAATCAGTTCAATTGACTCATACAACTTGATACATTGAGTTTTTGTGTGAAATCATTGTCTGCATCAGAAGTAGTTGATATGTGTTTCGTTAGGTCATAATCACTGAATGTGAAATAGGTTGTAAATCATTAGCTAGGTAGGTGATTATTGGTTCACTTAAGAAACACATGCATGTGCTCTATCCTGTTGACATCAACGAACTTTTTATTCAAACTAGTTAAATTAGGTTAACGATGAAACCATATTTTCAAGTAATTACGGTTGAACATCAACATCGCAGCAGATACCTTCTTTTGAAACCGAACCGCTCTAGATATATAGTTTTGGAACTAAACCGCAACTATGTGACAAGTTCTGGTTCTAAAAATATGGAACCCATTGAGACCTTTAGGTTCTCAACTTTCTGTAACCGGTATAGCCATTTTTCAATAAATAATAATTTTAATTTTTTAAATAATAAATAAAGTAGCTTATATCCGGAGAATTACAATTTCTGGCATGCTTCCGTTCTATATGAGATTACAAATTTTGTCTTATGAATAAATTGCATGTGTTGTGAATTGTGATGCTTCGGTTGTAATTAAATTAAGGGTTTAATTTACGAATGTACTTCATCTAATGCTTCTGCTCTTTGATGAAAGTCATATCTAGTTCTCTTGCACAAATATGCTTTACTTAATGTTTAAATTCATGTGACCTGATTTATTATTTGTTTATTGCTTATTGTGATGTGCTTTTTATTTTTTTTTTCACGGATATTTATCTATCCATCGGCAATTAAACCGTGTTTCCAAGGTATTACGGACGGAATTAGCCGTTGGAAAAAAAAAAAAAAGAAGAAGAACACGTTTCTAGTAGTGCGACATGTGTTAGGAAATTTTACTTGAAGTACAAAACAGACAGCATAAAACTTTTTATATGGTTTATTATAAAAAAAAAAAAAATTGAAAACCACAAATTTCATCCAAATAATTAACGTGCTATATAACATATATACTTTGGATATTTGCTGCAAAAATTTATATGATTCTTTCCTTTTGGATGAAACATTAATATTTTTCTATATGGTCTACTACAAAAAATAATTGAAAGACATGACCAATTGATAGACTCATAGACATAGTATTTTGAATGTGACAAGTCAAGTTGATCATAAATGGAAGGCGGTGGCTATGAATGTCATTACCGGCCACATTTGATGAATGGTATGGCCGTATGGGGCACAGGGCCATGCAAAGTTGATTCCGGGAAACTGTGTATTCTATCTCTTTACCTTGGTCCTGACACTACTAGAAAATTAAGTAATTACCTACGGCAGAATTGGTAATAAATCCATAAGAACAAGACGTTACCTACAGATTTCCTACAAAAAACGGGTTGTAGGAAAAACCCTCGTGGGTAATTTTTTCCTACAAATTAGCTACAAATGTTCCTACGCGTTTCCTACGGAATATTCTGTTACAAATTTAACTACGGAATATCTACAGATTACCTACGGGTTATTTAGCTACGAAACTCCTACAAAATGCATATGGAATATTTTCCTACGGAATATCTACGAAATGATTTTCCTATAGAATACCTACCAACTCTTCCTTGAATTATATAGTATAACCTTTTATCAATTGCGTATATGTGTTAATATACGTAGGTGTCCCCAACATTGACTTAAGATATATTATTTGATTGGTATCGTGTAAATCCATGCACGTTTGAATAACTTTTTGAAATGATACATAGAAGGATCATACATGGTGAAATTGGATCTAAGATTACCAAAGTGAAGTATGTAACAAGTAAAGGGTGAATTTGGAACAACGGGATCATTTGGGATGACTACAAACAGGCTGGAAACCATGCTTTATTGCAGCTTTCCAAACAACGTCGATTCTATCAACATCAAGTGCACCAACTTCATGGTGTGTCCATCCTTCCAAGCTATGCACCACCCCTCCTGCATGGCATGCATGCACTATGCCTCTTCCCATTGTATACTAAATCAAATAAAATAAAATAAAATCAAATCAAATCCCACATATATCGGATTATATATATATATATATATATATATATATATATATATATATATATATATATATATATATATATATATATATATATATATATATATATATATATATATATATATATATATATATATATATTTTAAGAAAATAAAAAGAAAGTAATACGTTTGATTAATTTTATGTATTTGTAAGACAATGAGAGTATATGCATATGTATATACCTCGCAAGATCCAAGACCTTCAACATCATCAGGTAGTTTCATGGCTGCAAGGTCACCATAAGTGCAGTCTCTTCTAAAAGCAAAAATCGGTGGTACCACAAACTGATGAAAATGAGTTCCTGATGGGGCCCACCTTTGCTGTCCCGGAGTTATCCATTTTCCGACCACCCACGTCTGGCATCATAAAACAATTCAAATGTTTCAAATACAAAAAGAAACTTTGAATTCATTCCGTACAATTAGCAGTCTACATCAATATTAAAAACCCTAATTAAAGAACTCGTGTAATATCCAAGACTTATATAAGGATTGTTTGATTGTCTTTTACTTGGTCTAGTAAAAGACAATCAACACTATCACTTAATTAATTAGTCCTTAAACATTCAATCATTAAATCTATAAACACCTTGCAGTTTCTTGCAGCTTGGTACTTGGTGACTTGGACCAAATTCTTCTGGCAATCTGTTGGTGCTTCTGACTGGATGTTTTGAAATCTCTCTGTTGCATGAGTCAGCATCTGCAATTAATTTGAAATACGATGGGTAGTTGGCAGTTTAATTCATCATGATGTCACTCTTTAGGTAAACGTTGGAAGCTAGTATACCACATATTTGAACTTTTAAAGGAGTATTATTTGTTTATTTCATGAGTTTCCTTCACTATAAAATGTTTTATGTTGATGTTGAAAGTATGTAAAGACTTACGAGAACACGAACTCCTCGTCTGCAAAGGTAGAGGGCAATGGCTCTTCCGAGCTTTGAAGTTGCTCCCGTGAGAAATACTTCTTTTACATCTTCATGAATCTCGTTAAGGATAACAGCTGCTGTTAATGTATTCCCATGTACTACTCGTACTTTCAAATTCGGGTGCTTTTTCACAAACAATGTTCCACCTCCGTTAAGTGCTTCGTTCTACAAATTTTACATATTAAATCAAACAAAAAATTCACGTAAGAAATTATTCATATTATCTGAGTAAGAGATTAAATTAATAGATACCTTATTCAAAGCTGCAAGGCTGATGACCTTTACGCCTAATTTATCGGCCCTTAGAATTGCCTCCTCGATATGCTTGTTAATGCCTTCACTCGCGAATGGCAAGAAATACTAAAAAGAGATTAACAAATTAAATGAATGTAAGAAATTTATAAAGTGTTAAGGACTTAAACATGAGCAAAACTTCATTTCTTTGTTGAATCTGTATTAAGTTGTAGGGGTGTTCAACTGTTCATGGATTTAGATGGAACCCATTATTTAATTTTCGGTTAAGTTAATGGTTTTTATTGGAATTTACCCTTTATTTAATTAATACTCAATCGTACATAACATGGAAAACACGAAAAATATGACAAACAAATGCTAAATCTTATAAATTTCAGTTCGAATTTTGAACACGAACAAGATACGACACGACATCATATGTTACACTTAACTCGAACACGACACAAATATAAATTCGAATTTCAGTTTCGTCCCAATTTAGTTTCATGTCATGTATTTTTTTCATGTGGTATCATAAGTTAGATTTGGATAATAATATTGGATATTAATTGGATTGGTTCAGTTCGGTTATCCATTGGATTTTCAGGATGATCCAATAACCGATCCAATCCAACTGGATTTTGAATTTAGCATCCGATCCAATCAAATTGTTATTGGATATTCAATCCAATCGGTTGGTTCATAATTGGATCGGCTAATTTATGTACACATTTATTAAGTTGAACAAAACTATGAATATATAACTTAATTAGCTCATGTCTTGTCTTATATTAAGTTAAAAAGGGAAAACATGTAAAGGAAGAGACAAACCTGAAAGCCAAAACGAGGAACAACCCATGTTTGGTGCAATCTCCCTCTTAAGTTATAAAAAGATAAAAGGAATGTCTTAGACTTAGCCCACATTACCAACATCACGATGAACGTGGAAGGAAATATTGGTAGCAAGAAAAGTCTAGGATTATAAGGCAATGAAGCAAATGATCTAAAGATGAAGGGAACATGTAGTGAAGATCTCATATCAACCACATGCGCCAAGAACACGAAATCTGGCACCCTTGTCGACTTACCTACATGTAAATAAAAAAGAAGATTACTTCTACTTAAGTAAGTTAAGAACTCTAATAATTTTTTAAGTTCGAAAAAACACAATCATAAACGCAAATAGTTGTTCAAACAATATTGAAAATGTTTAATTTTGAAGTAATTCGACTTCCACTTTCTCTAACTCAATATTCACGAAATCCAGAATGAGAATGAGATTAGGGTTTTATCAATTTAATTATTATATGATTTGAAAATCTAAACTAAACTCAGTAAAATAAATGGATAGTTATGTGAGTATTTCAATAGTAAAAGGGGTTATATGTCAAAGTGGAATAGTATATGAGTTTCTTATCCAAGTGCTTACCAAGTTGCGTGTTTTGATTTTAACTAAAGATCAAGCATTTATTAATGCCGCCCACTAAAAGTTATGAAGTATACACAACAGTCGATCAGATGTAAGCTTTTGGATTATAACTTTACTTCACAACTACTAGTAATATGTATTTATTGGAATCTACTTAATTGTAATACAACGAATATAACACACATTCCAACTACTTATGCCAACAAATGCCGCCCACTTATAATCCAATTGTTTTCAAACGGGACAAATATTTATTATAGACAAATATCTTCTTTAAAACATTTGTCATTGTTTTATATTAAAAAAAATAAATAGGAAAAAATATAAATGATATTTATCTTGTTAGAAATTAAATATTCTCCTATTTATCTTCCTAACCATATAAATTTATATGTTGATAAAGTTCTTAAAATATTATTAAGTTTATTAAAATATGATATGTAAACTTTTTATATGGATATGAAAATAAACAAAAGGAAAATATAAAAAGATATTTAATTAACATAACATATAATTTATATGAATTATGCCTTTCATTATTAATAATGCTCTAAATAAATAGTTAATTGAAGACACATTTTACGTATACATATTATGTAATTTTTCTTTTATATATATATATATATATATATATATATATATATATATATATATATATATATATATATATATATATATATATATATATATATATATATGAAAAGATTATTTGGAAAACAAAAAAAACCCTAAAAATCATAAAAATAAATAAAAAAAATACCTAGAGATCACAAAACTTTTTTTTTACATTTTTTAAGAAAAAATCGCAGGTTTTAAAGAAAATCGCTGAAAAAAAAACTTTTTTTTTAATAAAAAAAAATAATTTTTTATTTTTTTTTCAACGAATTTTTATAAAAAGCTGCGATTTTTTATAAAAAAAAAATTCAAAAAAAAAAATTTGTGATCTCTAAGTATTTTTTATGCATTTTTATTATTTTTAGGGTTTTTTGTTTTCCATAAAACCTAAACCTCTCTCTCTCTCTCTCTCTCTCTCTATATATATATATATATATATATATATATATATATATATAGATATATATATATATATATATATATATATATATATATATATATATATATATATATATATATATATATATATCCTTTTTCCACTTCTTATTTTCTTTCTTATTAACATTTATAAAATTATTCTGGATTTTCATTCAAACAGAATTGTAAATTACATTGGTTTTTTTTATTCATGTAACACTAAATAAGTTACCTGCGTCGAGACTTATTCTCTTGTGTAAATCCCAAGACTTTGTGTTCAAAGTGTTCCATATGGCATCATAGAGGGGCATAAATAGACAATAATTGCTGTTCTTCTCACTGTGGTGCAGGCTATAGTATCTGGAAAAATAGATTTAAAATTAATTTGAAATTATAATTAATCAACTCTCTCTCTCTCTCTCTCTCTCTCTCTCTCTCTATATATATATATATATATATATATATATATATATATATATATATATATATATATATATATATTTCTGAATTTGAATTTTATCTTTTATCATATTCATTAACATTTTTTTCGTACATGGTAATAAAGTCATTTCAATATGCATACTTTAAATGCCACACTATAAAGAATACAATAATTGATACCACGCCCAATATAGTTTTTCATTAGTACTCATTAAAATCTTGTAGACAAGTGCGTCATATCAACATTTCGTCCAATTCAAAAAATTGAAAAGTTACGTTTCTATGGTTTCTAAAAATTGCACCGATGATCCTTTGTACTAACTGTGTTTCAAAATAAACGTTAAGTCCTAATAAAATCAGCAATATGCCTCGAGAGATTGAGGTTTGGATGGGGAAGAGAGAGAGTGAAGAGAGAGGGTGGGCCCATGGGCCGTAACCATTTGAAATAGTTAAATATTAATATAAGAAAATTAGAAAGAAAAATACAAGGAGGGATATATTAGTCATTTTATATATCTTTAAGTTTTAACAAGGTTTTCTAACAAAGATAAGAGCAATAATCATTGGTGCAATATTTGGAAAGGATAAACTACGAATTTGACTGTTTGAGTAATTTACTGAGTTTTTGACAAAAATGGTGTGTAGTTTTAAAAATATTTATCAAATAGGAATATTTTTAAAATATAATATTTTTTTAACTTTTTTACTGTTTAATTATTTTTGACCATTTTTCTAATATACTTTTTTTTAGTTTTCTTTTTAACTTTTTGCAATAATACTTTTATGAGGTATTATTTTATGTAAATTAATAAAAAAAAAATACGTACAACGTACATATAAAATTCTTGAAAAATGTTTTATATACGTATAATCTAAATGGAAATATAAGGAAAAATATTTCTTTTCCTTCAAATCAAATATGTTTTTTCTGTATATAATTTAAATGGAAGTATTAAAGAAAAAAAATTATCTTCGGTCAACAGCGACAAAAGGAAAAAAAAAAATGTGTTTTTCTTTAGTTTCCTTACATAAAACGGCACTAGAGAGGAAAAAATTAGTTTGCACAAAAAGAAAACAATTGGGTATTTTTTTTCCTTTACCCAAAATACATATGTGTATATTTAAAACTAACATATACCAAATCAATTTAAATTAAACAGTTTAGTTTTAAAATCGTTTTACCTTAATGTTTTGGTTTAAATTTAAAAAATTATTGGTATAATGTTTTTAGAACAAAACCAACAATCCTTTTTACAAAATACAAAAGAAAATAAAAAATAAGTCGAAATAACTTGATAAACATTAATAGAAAAAAATAATAATAATGAAATGTTCAAAAAGAAAGTCAAAAGAGTATCGTAAAAACAGTAAAAAGAATTATTTTTTTTTTTTGAAAATTATTAAATTATTGAAACTACACCTATTTGGTAAATATTTTTAAAATTATACCTATATGGTAAATATTTTTTTTTCAAAAACACCATTTTGATCAAAAACTCCTAATTTACTATCCGTTTATGTTTTAAAAGTTGGACTGAGACTGCGAATTTGAGAGTAATTTACTCTTAAAAAAGAACTTACGTTGGGGTGTAGAGTAGGTATTTGAAGAAGGGAAAGTCGTCGAAAATCCAGTGAGGCATAATTTCAACGTTTGAATGCCCGAAACAACATAAGAAGTCAAAGACAAAGACATAGCCGTAGATTACAGTCTTCGATCCGAATCCCAATAAACAGCAAATAAGTATGGGTACTCCGATCACTGTGGTCACTAATAACCCTTCCAAGAACGTGGTGCTTCCAGCTGCATTTATTTTTAAGTACAATTAGTATAAAAAAATGTCATGGGCAGTAGTTGTATTATGTGTCAGTGTATTCTTCCATCCTTACAACTCATTTGAATACAATACCCACAATCTCTTTATTGAACGTATCAAACTGTAAAATAATAGATAGTCATGTTTGATGTTTTGTCATTTCAAGAAACGAGTTTGGTAAACGTATCCTTCGAGTATTAATTGAATGATATTCACCACAACATCGACACTCGACACGTTTTGGGAATTTTACTAGAAGTACAAAAGTTATGACATTGTGGACCATCGAATAATAATTTCGCGCCGATGAAGTTTGTCACTTCATAAATATTCCAGAAAATGTGTGCAAAACCTCAAAAATCTTAAAAATAACGTTTGAGAACATATATATTTTGGATATATACTTGCATGCTGTATATATCTATATGATTCTTTCCTTTTTGATGGAACATTAAATAATTTTGTCATATGGTTTAATATAAAAAGTAACTGAAGGACACCAATATAGACTGGATCTTGAATAGATGCATGATTATAAATGTTGGAAGATGGGGATATGAATGCCTTTACCTGTAACTGGCTGGGGCACAGTTGATGAATGGTGGAAAGAATGGTACGGGGTATAAAGGTAATTTCCATGTAGGAGTCTATGCATCCAATAGTACAGTGGCTCCGAAACAAACACATGCAATACGACAATAACTACTAGACCTTTGGTTTCCCACACGGACAAGTTTGGAAATCCATAAGGGAACAAGTAAATAGCTAAGGAAGCTATTAGAGCTTGTAATATCAAAAAGTTGTCCCTGAAAGTAAGAAAGAGTTCATTATAAATGTTAACATCTACAAACATAACAAAGAAATAGGTATTTATGTAGTAAGATACTACTTATTATTATCAAGATTTTTGATTCGAGAGATGTGTACCAATTCCATTCTTTGTCTATTTGTTCAAAGTCGATGCCTTTTGTACAAATCCGGCGATTTCGGGTAAGGAAAAGCATGTTACATGTGTTGGTATACCACATGTATAGAGCAAATCTAAGAAAGCTTATTAGAAGAATGTTGAAACACCAAGTGCTTGCTAGATTATGATCATCCCCTTCAAGTCTTGAATGTATAACCTTCCCCACCAATGGTCCAAGCAACATATACTACACAAATATTTCAAGTTAGTAGAATTAAAAACAAACGTGTTTTTGTTTCTGTGTTGGTGTTTTGTGTCAAACGAGATGAATTACCTTGAAAACGCCAAGATTTTCCCAAGGCCATGTAGATAAAAGAGCAGTCTTCAACATTATGATTAATATAAAATAGCTAACCCCCTCAGCAAGAAAGAAGAACAGGAAACCTAGGTAGGTGTGGGTGGATCGAAACCTGGTTAAATCTTTACTCTAAAACATATTGGCTATATATAAGATGGAGCGTTTTCTTGTAGTGGCCAAAATGGGGAATTCTTATAGTATAAGCTCAAGAAGAACATGCACGATAGAGGTTTCCAAAACACCAACGGATAAGGACCACCAGAACGACTCGAGAGATGGAAAGACAATAGATTGGTATTTTAGGGAAATTTGTTCTCTTTTGTGAACAAAATGATAGTAAAAAATTGAGACTATATAGGCAAGAAAACATGCAATATGGGCCTACATGAAAATGTGAAATGACTAAGAAATGGTAGCATTGTACCTCCCAAAATACAGTTAGGGAGTGGTGGGGTGGAGGGTGAGGAAAAGGGATGTGTCATTTAATTTTCTATACCAAATTACCATTTTATCCTTCAGCGATTGTTAGTTGATTGCTCGCCATGGTTCTACTTTACAAGACTAATATTATATGTTGTCAACCAAAAAGAAAAAAAAAATCTGAATTTTAGCCTATATTATATATAGTTATTCCACATCATAGACAAGTTACTTATCAAAAACTCAAAACACCTTTTTTTTTTTTTTTTTTTTTTATAACTAGTAAACTAATTGGCTAATAAATTAAAAAATATTTATTATTTTAAATGAAAACTGTTGGGAAACAAGAGTCGTAATTTGATGTGGAGTTTAATTGATTTGGTTATATGGATGATTTGAAAAGCATGGAATTTGTTTTTTTTTAAGAAGTTAAAATGCAACCTAATGAAGATGGCGGATGAAATCCAACTTATTTCGTTAAGATGGATTAAGCATAAACTTAGTTTGAATACTTTGAGTTGGAATACTTCGTATTATTCTTCTTTTAATGTTTGAACTTTGTTTTGATCTTTCGGTGGCTCCTTGCTAGTCGGTTTATTTTAATATATTTTTTGGCTTAAAAAAACATTTATTATTTTAAATAATCACTCCCGGTCACCGTGTCCTATAAAAGCAAAAAAAATTTACTATGTAAATCAAAAATAATTTAGAATGTTTGATATGCAAAAGAAGCATAGATATCTCTCCTAAAACAGTATATATATATATATATATATATATATATATATATATATATATATATATATATATATATATATATATATATATATATATATATATATATATATATATATATATATATATATATATATATATATATATATATTAGTTGTGAAACCCGTATATTATACGTGTTTGATTAAAGCAAAATGTTAAATAGAAACGATTAAATGAGAAGTTTATTTGAATTCGAAATTTGAAATAAATAAAAATTATGAGAAAAAAACATGCGAAAAAATAAATAAATTAAAATTATTGTTTAGTTATCAGACTCGTATACTAAACAGGTTAATTATAACAAAATGTTAAAAACAAAGGTTTAAACTGTAAATTTATTTGAAATTGAAATTGAAATTTGAAATTTAAAATTTGAAATTAATATCATTATGGTAGGTTTAATTTATGGAAACTAATTAATAATATATTAGATATGGAAAATGAAATAAATGACAAGTGGAAAATAAATATATATCTTTAAATTATGACAAAATGATATGTGGCAAATTAAATGAGAGAATGACATGTGGCAAAATCATTCTTATTTATTAGGATATATATATATATATATATATATATATATATATATATATATATATATATATATATATATATATATATATATATAAATCAAAAATAATTTAGAATGTTTGATATGCATAAGAAGCGAAGATATCTCTCCTAAAATTGTGTGTGTGTGTGTGTGTGTGTATATATATATATATATATATATATATATATATATATATATATATATATATATATATATAAGATTAGTTATTTTGTTTTTAGTCACTATTGTGTTTCAGAATGGGACCATTGGATGGAATATAATCAAAGATCATGATCTGAGGGTCTATGATACTAGAATAGGATAACACATACCATATAATCACACAAATTTCAGCATAAGGGCATTTTAGTCAATTAACCTATATTAAAAAAGGAAATTTTCAGATTTTTAGGGATAATTAATTTCTTTATTTTTAAAAATTTGAATATTTTAAATTAATTCAAAATAAAAATTCGATTTTATTCTGTCAGAATGATAGAATGTTAACCATAAACTAGTAAATATATTTTTCGATTTTATTCTGTCAGAATGACAAAATGTCAACCATAAACTAGTAAATACATTCTGAAAAGACTACATAAAATCAATTCTTGAACTAATAATATACCAAATAATTACATTGTATGATTGTGATTCATTGAATAATGCATTCTGAAAGATAAAAGAAAAAAAAACATTAAAATATAACAAAAACATTAATCTATTCTGAGAGAATATTATTTTTAAGCAACACTTTATACATTGTAGCATAACACATTACGGTATAATACACTCTCGTTCTCAATGTTTTCTTCCTTCTCCACATCAATGTTAGCCTCTTCAAAACCTAAATCCACAAAGAAAACATAATCAAGTTTCAAAAATCAAAAAAATTCAATGCATTCTAAAAGAATAAAAACTATAAATTCTGACAGAATGTATTAAAGACTATAAAGTTTGACAGAATATAGTAGAAAATAAAAACTATAAATTCTGATAAAATGTAGTAGAGGCTATAAAGTTAACCATAAAGCATCACAAATTCATTACCAATTAAACAAATATACTTATTGTTAACAATTATTCTCAAACATTTTAACATAATACATTTATATAAATAAATTCTAATAGAATACATTACATAATTCAAGAGTTGTGATTGAATCATCAACACACATCTGCATCTATTCCCAGTCATGAATTCAAGAAACAAACGCACATTTGCAATATCGATTTAGAAATATGAACACCAATTTTGACTTTTTCGAAACAAACTCCAACTTATGACTGTGAAGTGCAAGTTGTATCAGAATATTTCTTCAATCAAACAAAAATAGAACATTGAAGAAATCGAATTTAATAAGATGATGAGCACAATCTCGATCTTGAATCAAAATCAAGATAAAGTTTGGACGACTTGATAAAATCAATTTGATTTTGTCGATCATAGATGTCGAAAGAAACTTACCAAATCAATTTTATTGATCATAGACCTCATTAAATATTCCTGGGGTTACGTCTGATGGGATTATGAGGATCGGTTAGGCTTCATACGTTTCTTAATGGACTTATACATTCGACCAGGAGAAGTCTCAACTAACTTGGGTTATTAATTATCGATCGTCGGGAGGGAAGAAAAGGGGTGTGTGCGTTTCTCTTCTCTATCTCGTGTGTGCGCATCAAAAAAAAAGAGAAGTGACCCACTCCTTTTATCTGTGGTGTGTGTCGACTGGAAGAAGAAAGAAGAAATCGAGGTCTTGATCGGTTGTGTTGTGGGGTATCGATCACCATAGTTGTGGCTTCGATTCTTTGTTCCAAACTTGTTGAATCGGTCATTCATCTTGGTAATTCCTTGAATATAAGACACGATGCAAGAGAGAGACTAGGTCAAAAATATTGATTTTATTTCCTTAATTGCAGAATTTCAATTAAATGATTCCGTAATTAAAAAGTACAAAATGTCCAAAATACCATTAAATGATTTATTTAATTGTTTATTATTTCTTGAATTCTCATTGATGCATTTTGGAACATAATAGTTGCTAGAAACATTTTAACCTAGCTCTTTCTCTCTCTCTCTCTCTCTCTCTCTCTCACACACACACACACTCTCTCTCTCTCTCTCTCTCTCTCTCTATATATATATATATATATATATATATATATATATATATATATATATATATAGTAACGACCTAAAAATCCTTCCGGTATCGATGTTAGCTTTCTGTTACTCGAAAATTAATTATTGTAAAGATATTTCGATTCTAAGGGTATAGAATGAAATAAACTAAACAAAAAGGGTGTCAATAAATACCGAAATTAATTAATCGACATATTTAACGAGTATATAATTTAATGAATTGTTTTTTTTTAGAAATAAGGTATATATATATATATATATATATATATATATATATATATATATATATATATATATATATATATATATATATAATTCACTAAAACGTATGAATGACATAGAGGGGTTAAAATGTCATTGAATAAAACTTGATTTATTAAAAAAATTGTTAGAAGGTTAAAAAAAATTATTTTGAAATAAATCAAAGGACGTAAAGTGTAACATTTCTATTTTGAATTCAACATAACCGATAGTTACGTATGTGCAGGGTCGGTCCATTGGTTTTTCATGCCCTGGACGGAGATGTTTAATTATGCCTATTTATTTGTACCAATCCTATATAATTTTAAGTTTATAAAAAACAAATTTTAAGAAGTTAAATTTTAGTCATATACAGTAGTCCACAAATATGATTATTGGACAGAACATTTAGTATTATGTTGGTATAAGTTAAGAGTCCCCTTTTTATCGTTCTAAGCCTAGAACCATTCCTCAATACTTTACCAAATGTCCATATGATTATGGATCTTCAATCACAACAATCTCATTTATTTAAGAAACTTAAATAAAAATAATAACTATGTATTTCATGTATTTGTATCAAAAAGAAATTCTCATAAATGTTCAACAATCGACAATTTTGTCTTTTGCTACTAATAAACCGCAAAAACAACAATCAAGTTTCTAAAATGGAAGTCCAAACAAAAGCAAAGTATATCTTAGTGTATGTATACATCAAATTACTGAACTTGAGAAAAGAAAATCAATAATCAACACTTGCCATAACTTGAAGAAATGTTGATTAAATCTTTTTTCATGTTTCAAGTACAAATTGAACATTAACACAACTTTTACTAGTTTCAAGTACAAACGAACATTAACACAACTTTTATTAGTCTCTAGACTTCACATACATAAATTCTTTCATTCTTAGGATATGCCAATTCTAGACTTCACATACATACATGAGTGGAGAAATAAAGAAACCAAGAGAAATCGACATTAATCCAAACAAAAGAAATAAATCCAGGCAGTGTTTATCAACATAAATTCGATTGCAGAAGAGAAATCGAGTTCAATAAAAGAAATCAAGTTGAAATCGACATTGATCCGGAAAAAAGAAATAAATCCTCCAAAATTAGTGATGACTTTCCTTCAATCCTTATAGATAGAGAATAAGAGGTTGAAGATTGAAAAGTCGACTTCGAGTCTTCGACTCTAAATTGTTCTGATCAAGGCAGCCGAACGAAAAAAAACGAATTAGAGAAAGATCGAGTATAAAAGAAGAAAAGTGTGCGTTTTTTAGCAGCACTTCCCATGCGACTAGAGGTTATACCTTGTCTCCACGTCTCCTCGACTTCTACCCATCTCTTCATCTTCAATTGTCGCCTTCACTTTTCAAGTTTTCATCCTTTTTGTTCGCGCTTCCCTTAATCCTACATAGTTGGACTGGATTTCTATTATGGATCTAAAAGTTTGTCCCAAACAAAATAAACCCATAACAGCTTACTAAAATTTGTTGCCCTCCTGTGCATTGATGCCCTGGGCTGTGGCCCCGCTCGCCCAGCCCTTGGGCCGGCCCTGCGTATGTGCGTATTTTCTTCCATTTTCTTCGAGTATAGTAATTACATATAACGGTATAACCTTCAAGGGAATTGGATCAATTATCTCCAATCCGTTTCCTCAGCATGTGGAATAAGATGCAACCCAAAAATCAGGCTTGCTTATTGTCCTTGCTTGGCGTCGACTGGGAAGGAACGAAAGAAAAATAAACGCGAATATAGAAAGGAGAAAGGAAAAGGTTGTTGTGGCTTAAAGTGGTTCCCACAATGGAATTCGACAAAGAAAAACAACGGGAAACCAACTCCGGTGAGATCTTAATGCGGTATTTCAGTGAAGCACGAATGAGAAGAAAATTTTACACAAGCATGGTGCGAGGTGGGTAGGAGCTTTATGGAAAGCGTAGATAGGTTGCATATTACATGTATTGACCACTATGAAGGACGGTGAGAGACACGTTGCTTCCCGTGAATATAAAGTAAAATCTTTCTATGTGTATTAGTTACAATTCATGGAATTAATCACATGCATAGATATATACATATATATGATATGATAAATGGATGGTGTGTGATTGGTGGAGTAAACAATTAGTTTAACAAGATTTGTTAATTGTTTTTATGGATGGTGGATCATCTCATTTAAAATACAAATAGGACAAAAATTGTTATATAGATTCAAGAGTTCGATCAAGTGCACAGTGAGGTTTGGTGTTTAACAAAAGATAACCAATATTCAAAGTTTCTAGCAAACTAGGAACTTCGATTTAGGGAGATGCAAACCATGAGATCTTAATGCACTCATTCATGGACAAATTGATGAAAATTTATGTATTCTTAATCCATTGGCTAAAGCCTTTACTTGTTTGTTTATTTTGGCAAATAACATAATTTTGCACAACAACTTTGCCCCCATCTCGCGAGAGCTATAGCTGCTAATTTGGGCAGAATTGGATGATGCTCCAGTCTCATGAAGTACTAGGAAATCGATTCTAGTTTCCAGAAAGTCAGATGTCATCCCAATTAGAGCGCTACATTTGGTTTTATGCTTAAAACACTGTACGGGGGTCAGACTTGGAAATTATAAAAAAATAATAATATGAAAGTTAGAATAAAGTAGTATTTTTGAAACATATACTTTATTTGTTAATTGCTTGTTAAGTGTGGTGTTTAGGTGGGGCCTTGAGAATTTCAAGTAACTTCAAGACTTGGAATAGAAGGAAGATTTCTTCAAGGCTAAAGGTGAGTTCATAGTTTTAACTCACTAAGGTTGCATTATTGAAACGTGCAATCTGTAGATGGTGATTTGATTCACTTTAGGATGACTATGTCATTACTTGTGGTTGATGATGATATGATATTTGTGATGCTAATATATGGTTTGTGCTATTGCCATGTTATGACCTAATTGCTATGTTGCTTACACTTTGATGTACTTGATGTATATGACAAGCTAGTTTTTGGTATAAGTAGATAACTTTCTTAACTTTAGTGCATAACTGAAAACTACATCGCATAAGTGGATTATTGATGCTAATTAGGATCATGCTTGAATTGCTAATGTTTGTTTGGTAAATCCTATTGTTTGCACATTGTGTATAGTTATGTGTGGGTATCTGTTGATATGATGTTATGATTGATATATGCTAATTGAATTTGTTTGCGATGATCATGCCTAATGAAAGCAAGAGTCGTATGTTATGCTTGATTGATGGTATGCCATTTTGTTACGTGCTATATTGCAAGAATTGATTGATCATCTAGCATGCTCATTTTGAATTAAAGTTGTAATGAATTTTTAGACATATGCTATTGTAAGGCGATAATATGATAAATTTTATTCCGTGTTTTATGCTCGTTAAGGTTGTATGAGTAACATTTATACGTTGATGTATGATTGTTTGTTTGTGGGGTATAATGGTGTCATGGGTAGAACCTTGCAAGTTTAATCGGTTGAAAGAGCTTAAGCCATAATGGTGATTAGTTACACGATCTTTCTAGACGGCCGTGTGACATGTGGTTCGTGTGCACCTCGGTGTACGGGAACTGAAGTGGTGTTGGCTTTATGGTGTGGCCGGATCAAACATCACGTGGGAATCAAGAGGTGTATCGGTAGAATTGACACCGTTTGTACCGATCATGAACGACATCGTGAAGTACTTGTACTTAGCACGTTGGAGTAGCGAAAGTGGAAGTCTTGAGGTTGGTGAATTCGGGTGGAAGCCATGAGCCACTTAGAACACTAAATTGGCTGAGCACACGAGTAGTAAACGGGTTTAAGTTGTTGTGTAGGTTTTCACTAAGAAAAACCCCAAAGTAGATAATCGGTTGAAAGGTGAATATATACAATAACCGGTTGAGTCAAACTTGCATATGATAATCGTTTGATAGCAATTACATATAATAAAAGGTGAATTAAATTATATGTAATAATCGGTTGTTTTAAGGTGATAATTATAATCGGTTGAATTGAGATTTAATATTATCAAAAGAAATTACGTATAATAAGCGGTGAATTAATTTATATGTAATAAACGGTTGAATTAAGTTAATAACTATATTTAGTTGAATTGAAATTAAATGAGATGGTGACACGTTGTATTGTAAATGGTTTAAATTAAATATGATGTAAATGATTCAACATTGTTCGCTAGTTAGTTGGTTATATAATTGAAGGTTGAATAGATAATGAAATGTTGTTACATGAAATGTGATTATTTGTATGCTATGCGGGTGTTTATATGGTATTTGGCTGATCATATAAGATATGTGGCAGAATTGCAGTTGAATATGTGATTGAAGAATTATGATATGTGGTTGTTTGCTATCTGTTATTTGTCTATCATTTTTATGCTTCATCATAAAATGAATGATTGACTTATTTGGGGTTTGTATGTTTTATATGCAACTTTATGAACTCACCCAGTGGGGGCTGACATTTGTATCTTTTCTCTTTTGTGTCTTGATTGGTGCAGGCAGTTTAGAAGATTGACATTGGTGAGAGGGGTTCTTTTGGGTAGTAGATTTATATTAACGATACTACTCTTGGACACGTTTTGATTCTTTACTTTAAAATATTTCGTTTACATTTTAAATGGTTTGGAATTACGTTTGAAATTTTGAAGTAACGTTGTGGTTTTGAAAAAAATGTTTTGAATTAAAAACTAAGTCTTCCACTAACGTATTCTGTTAAATAAATGTTTTAAAAAGGAAAAAAATTTATGGTGAAAATAACGACGTTATATATATATATATATATATATATATATATATATATATATATATATATATATATATATATATATATATATATATATATACTAGCAGTCTACCCGTGCATTATTGCGGGCGGCGAATAATTTGATTTCTATAGAGTTAAAACCATTTTGCGTTCACTTCGAAAAATGAATATTAAATGTCATCTATTTTTCAAGAGCATTACCATACCATATTAAGGGGGTGTTTGACTAAGCTTTTTTAAAACAACTTATTAGGTTTCCTATCACTATAAGTTAAAAAAGTGTTTGGATTAAAATAACTTATTCCGGTGGGGACCACTAATACGTCATTTTTTCATAAGTTACCCTACACTTACTTATTAACTTATAAGCTAATAAACTAATAAGCAATAAGCTTTTTTTGCCAAACACCCCCTAAATGGTTATTACTTCCATTTATACATACCCAAACCACTTGTACTGTTTATCGTCCTCTTTTTTTTTTTTTTTCGTTTTCCTAATTCCTTTATTAATTTAATGTCTTACTAAGTAAAACGCTAAAATATATAAATAATAGTTTATAAAAATAAACCTTTAGAATATCAGGTGTTGTGATTCAAAAGTCGATAAATAGGCCTTTGAGAAGGCCAAAATACTCAGATGTCAACTTGTTCATTGTGATTTTAAACCAAGTTTGGTCACAAATTAAAACATTTTCAACGATGGTATGTAATTCAAGGATTCATATTGATTTAGGTTCTCGAAACCTTAAAATATTGAACAAAATCTATATAGAACCTTATAATAACGACAATAATCACCGTAATCAGGAAGTCCATGTGATGGAACTTGATATTATAAGGACCAATGATGAAAAAAGTTTCATTTTTAGATTAAACAAGATGAAAAATATACAAATTACCTTAATCATGTCAAATCTTGTGTTTAACCGTTCTTTATTGCAAAAGTAAGATACCAAAATATACAAACTAATGATAATACAATGCTCCAACTGGCTCTCTTGGTTGAGTTCTTTGAACTCGCAAAGTCAACACATTAAAGAAACATAGTAAAAACCTTTTTTATGAACAAACCTGATATAATAAAGCCTTCACCCAATATATTTATAAGATAAAAATACAAAAAGTAAAAAAATGATGAAATCAATTACAAGTAAGGATTAAAATAAAAACCTGTTAAGAAAGAGCCATCTGCAGGAGGGATATTTGAATCAACATGTATTTTCTGATGGTTTCAAATTTTTGAATTATCCGAAATTTAGGGAAGGAGATAGAATTTGTTGAGAAATATAAGTATTCAAAAGACATGTTAAAATTTAATATTATTTTATTGATGACTACTTGTACTATTAGCTTAATGATTTGAACGTCTTAAAAAAATAATATTATTATATTCAATCTATTTTTAGAAATAATGAGATTTCTTTTATAAGATATTAAAGATATATATGATGGTTCAAATGAGAACAAAGATTATTGTGAGAACCTAAGAACAAATATCATCCAATGGATGGTGTAGATTTTTCCTTTAATTTTGGTAATTTGTGAATTAAATTAATTAAAAACATTATTTTTATTAGAATAAAGGTAAAATGGTAAAAGAGAAAAACCTTAAATATGGAAGTATAATTGTTTCCTATTGAGGATTTTTTAGTGGAACTTTTGAAATTCAAAATTTTAAATTTAAATTCGAAATTAAAAATACAAATTTTGAAATTATGAAATAGTTGGAATTTTCAAAGTTTCATATTATTATTTTAAAATATGATATTTTTAGTTTAGAGTTTTAAAATTTAAAATTTGATATGAATATTAAACTTGAGCATTATTCTTTCAAACATTCTTATATGAATTTTAATATGCATATCAAATTATAATTATTCATTCAGTTCAAACATCATGTTTTTTGTGGTATTTTTATAAAATTCTAACGTGAATATCTAATTGTATAGTCACAATAAAAGTGGCCGGCAATATTCTTCATTGGATATCCATGGAAGTATTATTCAGATTCTAAAAGATTTTCATTATAAATAACATTGTAATATTCTATTAAGAATATAATAAAAAAACAGAAACAAAAAAAAAAATTCATGATGGAATATCAACATAATCGGAAAAATTACAACAAAAATCATATAAACTAACTACTTAATTTTGCAAAAGGGACTCCAATACAATATTAACATTATTAAAAACATTTCATATAATTGGTGTAGTTGTTATGGATTGTTGTTCCACATTTTAAAAATATAATGGAAAAGAATGTCTTGTTCTTCAAACTTATCCTTAATATTTTATTTAAAAAAATGACATTATATTTTAGAAATAAGCATACAAATAAATCAAAAAATATTATGAAGTTTTTTGTATGAACATAAACATGAAATATAATAACCTACAACATAATTGAATTATACAAAAAAAAGTCATTAAGCAATGAAATTCGTTGAAATTTGATAAATAAAAAAAAAAGATAGCAACCACAATAAGTAGTGACAACACTTGCAAAATAAGTAAATAACATAGTAGTATAAAGCATACATTTAGTACTAAATGTGGCAGATTACTATGCAAAATACAAAAAAGTTTATCAAATTCCATTAGCAACTAGAAGCAGAGCAACAACGATTTGGAATCTTAACTACCATTCATTTTTCTATAATGAACTATGTATGAGACCCATGTATTACATGAGTTTATTTAAAAAAAAATTAAATTTAAAATTTTAACAATTTGAAAATTTTGAATTTATAAGAAAAATGAGAATTTTTTTGAATTATTAAAATTAACAAGGCTTTAATGTATTGAATACATTACATATATAAACTCTTTCTAATAAATACCTTACATATATATTACCTTATATATTAAATGTGGAACTTTAATTTAATAAAATGAAAAATACAATAAAATGACAAGTGGAAAATAGAAAATTTAAAAATTCTAGAAAATGTCATGTGTCTAAATGAATGAGAAGCGGACATGTGGCAAAAAACCTTCATTTATTATAGTAAATCTTGCAACAATTATCAAGGTTAATGATTTAGGATCTTAACCATTCATTTTTCTATATGGAATCTTGCAACAATTATCAAAATCTGTGAAAAAAAACAACCGAAATTGATAGCATATAATGCATGTTGGAACTTTATATATATAAAGGAATTGCAAGTTGGCAATTTCCTTTGTATCCCACATTGGTGGGGAGAAGAAACTTTTGAGGGTTTATAAGCCTATTCCCTTGGTAAGCCTTCAAAGGCTTTAGTGGATCAAAGGAATGGGCCAAGCCCACGTGCACGCCTAGCCTAGCCTAGCACTAGCCGATGCCGCGAGTGCGCGAAATGGCGCGATTTAGGCGCACTTTGCACGACGCATCGGTCGCTGGGAGTTGAGGAGCTTTTATTTTTGGTGAATTCGGGTCAAGCCGATTTGACCGGTTGACTTCGTAAAGGATAAGTCATTGGGGCATTCTAGAAGGATCAGGAAACGGCTTGCTTGGAGAGCAAGCAGTCGCCCTAGGGTTTCTGGGGCCGGCCTATGGGGGCCCGGTTTATGCCTTCTAGGGTTTCGATACCTATAAATATAGCCCCCTAGGAGCCATTCAGAACACACACGAAAATCTGAAATCTCTCTCCCTCTCTCTGCGGTTTTTTCTTCTAGTTTCCGAGTAGTCGCTTTGTGTTTGTCGATTTCTAGTGCTGTTGGAATATCGATCTAGCTGCATTAAATCCTGGGGTTTTACTCTGTTGCTTACAGCCAATACAAGCGAAGTAAAAACCTTTAAGGACAGGAATCTGATCCTTGCAGTTGCTTCAAGATCAAGTCAGCAATCAACAGGTCAGTTTTACTTTTCTGTCTTGTGTTTAATTCGTCCAATAACAGGACAATCTTCTTCTACCTTTCTTATAATCAGATCTAATCGAGAAGGATAGATCTGGTTTCTGGACGAAACTTATAATAATAATTGAATTATTATTCGCAACTAATCGACATATAATTCACAATATTATTTGTCGGTTTCCTTGCGTGTCTTTTAGTTTGATATACAACAATCTTAAAGGTTTTTATACTTTGTGATCAATCAACAGACTAATGGACACTACTGCTAGCCTCCACTTCATGAACCAAGAGTTTGCCAAACTTGACCAATTCGATGGTCAAAACTACACTCGTTGGGCCGAAAAGGTCAAGTTCATGCTTCATGTCTTGAAGCTCTCCTTTGTGTTGGACCCAAAACTGCCACCAATTCCAGATAATCCAATTCCCAAGGAGGGGGAATCTGTGGACCTAGCGGTCATTGCAGAACTGGAAAAGCAAAGGATTCTGCATAGAGAATCCGAGGAATTGTGTGTGGGTCACATCAAGAATTCCCTATCTGATCGGCTCTATGATCTTTACTCGCCGATCAAAGATCCAAAAGAGCTATGGAATGCGTTGGAACTTAAGTACAAGGCACATGAGGAAGGTACTAACAAGTACCTTGTGTCCAAGTACCTTGAGTTTCAAATGGTTGATGACAAATCGATTATGGAGCAAGTGCATGAACTCCAAGTCATGTCAACAAGTTGAACGCACTCACCATCTCTCTTCCAGAACTCTTTCAGGTTGGTGCGATCATCGCAAAACTACCACCCTCGTGGAAAGATTTCTCTAAGAGAATGATGCACAAGTCTGAGGACTACTCCTTGGATGATCTGATGAAACACCTCTGCATTGAGGAGGAAACTCGCATCAGGGACAAGAGAGGTAAAGTTGGACAAAGTGTGCATCAAGTGTCAGCTGGGAGTTCTAGCCACAAAGGCAAATCTGGGGGACAGAACAAGAAGAACTTTGGACCCAAGAAACAAAGCTTCAAGAAACCGGGTAATCAAAATCCTAACTCAAAGCCAAAAAGGGCCGGTCCTTGCCACGTCTGCGGAGAGATTGGGCACTATGCAAGAGAATGCAAAGATCACAAATCAGTACCGGTTGCACACGCAGTCGAGAAGGTGACTGACATGGTGGCCAGTGTGAACCTTGGAGAGATTTTCATGATCTCCTCTCTTACTCGAGCAATCTGTGCTCGAGGTTGGTTCGTGGACACTGGAGCCACTGTGCATGTTTGTGGGCATCGAGAAAGCTTTAGCACCTACCACCCCATGCCACAAGGGACGGTTGTCGTCTGTGCTGATGGCCACAGAGATGAAGTTCTAGGAAAGGGTGATGTTCGGTTGAAGTTCACACGTGGTGAATGGGTGACTCTTCGAGATGTTCTTCATGTTCCTACCATCTCGAAGGGTTTGGTTTCTGCGGACAAGTTTGACAAGGCTGGGTTCAAGATGGTGCTTGAGAGAGGCAAAATTGTGATCACTAAAGGCACATGTTGGGAGGGCGAACAATACTTCGGGAATGTATCGCTTGTGTCTTAGTGATGAGGGTAATGTGAGTGGTCCTAGTGTTGAGTGTGGTGTTTCTAGTGTTGCTAGGGTGTCGAGTGTTGGTAATGATGTAATTGATGGATTGGTTGCTAATGTGAATGAAGTGAACTTTTCTGGTTATATTGTTTGTTCAATTTCTTTATGGCATAAACGTTTAGCTCACACTAATGTTAAAAACATTGAAAAAATGCAAACTAAAGGTATGTTAAAATATGACTCAAAAGATTTTGAAAAATGTGAAACATGTGTAAAATCAAAGTTCACAAAGAAACCATTTTCATCAGTTAAGAGAAACACATCTTTACTTGAGTTGATTCATTCTGATATATGTGAGTTAAATGGAATCCTTACTCGAGGAGGAAAAAGGTATTTCATCACATTTTGTGATGACTTCAGTAGATATCTACATGTTTATTTGCTGAGATCAAAAGATGAAGCTTTTGATGCATTTAAACGATATAAGGCTGAGGTCGAAAATCAACTTGAAAGACACATCAAAATTCTTCGCTCGGACAGAGGCGGAGAATATTTCAACCAAGAGTTTGACACATTCTGCGAAGAGAATGGAATCAAACATGAGAGAACATCACCATACACCCCTCAACAGAATGGTTTGGCTGAAAGGAAAAACCGAACTCTTTGTGAGATGGTCAACTGTATGTTGAACCAATCGGGTCAACCAAACAATCTGTGAGGGGAAGCACTATTAACTGCTTGTTATGTTCATAACAGGATCACTAGTCGTGTGATTCCTACAAGCCCTTATGAGTTGTGGAAAGGTAGAAAGCCTAACCTAGACTATTTGAAAGTGTGGGGGTGTGTTGCTTATTATCGGACTCCCGATCCTAAGCGAACCAAATTGGGAGCACGAGCTAATAAGAGTATATTTATTGGATATGCTCAAAATAGCAAGGCTTACCGATTACTAGATATTGATTCTGGTGTTGTTGTGGAATCCATAGATGTGGAATTCTTTGAGGACAAGTTTTCTAAGGATGAAGAAAACTCTAGTCATACAACACCTACAAGTACCTCTCGAGAAATACTCCCACCTCCTCCCATTGTGGAGGAACCAAGGAGAAGTACTAGGGCTAGAATTGAGAAAACCTTTGGAGAGGATTTCTATTCTTATTTGGTCGAAGGAACACAAAAGAAAGTGACGAGAGAGGTCATCTTTTCAATTAATTTGGATGATGATCCTAAGACCTTTACTGAAGCCATGACGTCTCGGGATGCTCCTCTGTGGAAGGAAGCAATCAATGACGAAATGGATTCAATTATGGGTAATGGAACTTGGGAGTTGGCCGATCTACCCAAGGGGAGAAGACCCATAGGATCCAAATGGATATTCAAGAAGAAATATCATCCTGATGGATCCATATCTGCTTATAAAGCAAGGTTGGTTGCAAAGGGCTATAGGCAGCGAGAAGGGATCGATTATTTTGATACCTATGCCCCAGTTGCTAGAATTAGTTCAATTAGAACTCTCATAGCAATATCAGCTTTGAAGGGATTGTACATTCATCAAATGGATGTGAAGACAGCCTTTCTGAATGGTTATCTCAAAGAGGAGATTTACCTGGAGCAACCTGAAGGTTTCGTAATACCTGGACAAGAAAACAAAGTATGTAGACTTGTTAAGTCTTTGTACGGGTTGAAACAAGTTCCTAAACAGTGGCATGAAAGATTTGACACCACTGTGACTGCCTTTGGTTTTCAGCACAATAGTGCTGACAGATGTATTTACTCTAAACATACATCTGATTACATAGTAGTTATATGTCTTTATGTTGATGATATGTTGATCATTGGCACTCACCTAGAAGGTATTCTTGAGACGAAGAAATACCTATCCTCGAACTTTAAGATGAAAGATCTTGGAGAAGTAGATACTATTCTTGGTATCAAGGTGAAGAGGACGGGTGGTCAGATTTCTCTGAGTCAATCTCATTACATAGAGAAAATTCTGACAAAGTTTCAACATTTGAACATTAAGGAATTTAACACTCCTTTTGATTCAAGTGTGAAACTTAAGGTGAATTCTGGTCGAGTTGTGGCCCAACTAGAATATGCTAGTGCAGTTGGGAGCATGATGTATGCTACTCACTGCACGCGACCTGACATTGCATTCACTGTAAGCAAGTTGAGTCAGTATACAGTTAATCCAGGGACGGAGCACTGGAAAGCAGTGGGTAGAGTACTAGGATACCTGAAAAGGACAAGTACTTTTGAATTGACATATTCGTCATCTAATGTAATACTTGAAGGTTATTCTGATGCCAACTGGATTGATCACACCAGTGATTCAAAATCCACAAGTGGTTGGATTTATACTCTAGCTGGTGGTGCTATTTCTTGGGCGAGCAAGAAACAGACATGCATAGCTCATTCAACGATGGAAGCTGAGCTAATTGCCTTAGCAGCAGCAGGCAAAGAGGCAGAGTGGATTCGAGATCTACTTATGGATATACGTTTGTGGGATATTCTGATGCCTTCAATACCCATGTACTGTGACAGTGAGGCCACACTGTCTAAAGTATATAATGCGGTATATAATGGGAAGTCAAGACATGTAGGTCTGCGTCACAATCTTGTGTGACAACTAATTGAAAGTGGTACCATCAAGGTTGTCTATGTCAAGACAAGTAGGAACTTGGCAGATCCGTTTACTAAACCTCTGACGAGAGATTTGGTTACATCTACCACGAGAGTCATGGGTCTAAAACCACAATAGAATCGTTTAGTGATGGAAACCCAACTTGACATTAGTGCTCCTAATTTTCAAGTTTAAAGGGTAACAACGAAATCACTAACGATAGAAGGTACTATCATTCATGATAAATCCATGTGAGGTAGGATAGTGCGTCGTTGCCGAGAATGAGGTTGAGTTACGACTCTTAACGTAGTTTTGGAGACATCTAAGCAACGAAGATGTTGTAAAACTATGCCTATATGATCTAGAGGTGGTGCCGCCTCAAGTGAAGATTAGTGGTTTATCTTCTAAAGGGTCATGAAAAGGATTTATAGCGCATGGCCATAATAGTGCTCAGGGAGAACACAAATATGACTTGTGGTGTGTGGGGGTAAACCGGAGAGGTCATTGAGGTTCATGGTTTAAACCTATAAGGATACCATAGAATCGGTCTCTTCTTGTTTGTTCTCATTAAACTAGGGTTTAATCTTCGTGACACCCGAGTGACATCATCTGTCTGAGTGAAAGGAAACTTACCAACTTGGTGGGGGATTGTTGGAACTTTATATATATATATATATATATATATATATATATATATATATATATATATATATATAAAGGAATTGCAAGTTGGCAATTTCCTTTGTATCCCACATTGGTGGGGAGAAGAAAATTTTGAGGGTTTATAAGCCTATTCCCTTGGTAAGCCTTCAAAGGCTTTAGTGGATCAAAGGAATGGGCCAAGCCCACGTGCGCGCCTAGCCTAGCCTAGCACTAGCCGACGCCGCGAGTGCGCGAAATGGCGCGATTTAGGGGCACTTTGCACTTCGCACGACGCATCGGTCGCTGGGAGCTGAGGAGCTTTTATTTTTGGTGAGTTTGGGTCAAGCCGATTTGACCGGTTGACTTCGTAAAGGATAAGTCATCGGGGCATTCTAGAAGGATCAGGAAACGGCTTGCTTGGAGAGCAAGCTATCGCCCTAGGGTTTCTGGGGCCCGGTTTATGCCTTCTAGGGTTTCGATACCTATAAATATAGCCCCCTAGGAGCCATTCAGAACACACACGAAAATCTGAAATCTCTCTCCCTCTCTCTGCGGTTTTTTCTTCTAGTTTCCGAGTAGTCGCTTTGTGTTTGTCGATTTTCAGTGCTGTTGGAATATCGATCTAGCTGCATTAAATCCTGGGGTTTTACTCTGTTGCTTACAGCCAATACAAGTGAAGTAAAAACCTTTAAGGACAGGAATCTGATCTGTGCAGTTGCTTCAAGATCAAGTCAGCAATCATCAGGTCGGTTTTACTTTTCTGTCTTGTGCTTAATTCGTCCAATAACAGGACAGTCTTCTTCTACATTTCTTATAATCAGATCTAATCGAGAAGGATATATCTGATTTCTGGACGAAACTTGGTAAATTTAATAATAATAATTGAATTATTATTCGCAACTAATCGACATATAATTCACAATATTATTTGTCGGTTTCCTTGCGTGTCTTTTAGTTTGATATACAACAATGCAAGTATTTGACTGTCAATATTCAGTTTACACAATCCAATAATAACATTATCATTCCTACCTTTATACAGAGTTTTTCAATCAAATCAATAGTTTAGTAAGACATATTGTCAAACAATATTCTTTGTAACACGTTTCTCAAATCAATAAGCTCATGAGTCATCTATTAGCATTAAAAGATATATTAGACTCATCATATTGACCGCAAGAACATTCATACAACATATGAAATAGAAATAGAGAAATTATAGATTTAAACCAAAACTGCATTTTTCATCACAAATAAGAGGATTAATTGGATAAAAAAACATTTTCACAACAAGTATGAACTTTCACAAAGAAATAAGAACTACCAAGCAATAGTCAAGTATTTCATAGCATATCTTTTAACCATTTAAATTTACATGAAGATGGAGGCATTCTCACTCTAAATCTAAGATGATAAAGGAAAACTTGATGTGAAATTAGAAGTTTTTTAGGAACAGAGATTACCTAAGAAGATGAAGGCATTCATAGGATGTCAGTGTAGCCATGGAGGAGAACAGCAACGATGGAGTTGTGTACGAAAATAATAACGATGGTAGAGAAACAAAAAAAAGCACCGATTGGTTCTCTCTCTCTCTTTCTCTCTCTCTCTCTCTCTCTCTCTCTCTCTCTCTCGGCTAGGGTTTGGATACAAAAGATTAGCTAAATATTTAAAGAATCGTTAATCATTAAAACTATTTCCATAATAACAGGGGTTTGAAATTAATTTTGATATTTAATTCAATGTTAAAATACCACAAATACCCTTTTACTTTTTGTTTTAATTTTGAAGTATTTAAATAAAATGATTGGTTGAGAATCGTTCTTACGTTCTCACAATGTTTCTTGTTTTTACACGAACCTACTTTTATATATATATATATATATATATATATATATATATATATATATATATATATATATATATATAGTTAGGTTCAAATGTTTTTACTATCTATTGTATGCCCGTATGATTGATTCTGGACCAATCATTTTAGTTATTTTAAGAAAGTAATTAATGCATATTAAATGCTGAAGATGTAATTAATACCTATTATATCTTCAACATGTAATATGCATTAATTACTTTCTTAAAATAACTAAAATGATTGGTCCAGAATCAGTCATACGAGCACACAATAGATAGTGAAAACAAAATAACCTAACCCTATATATATATATATATATATATATATATATATATATATATATATATATATAGAGAGAGAGAGAGAGAGAGAGAGAGAGAGAGAAAGAGAAAGAAAGCTAGGTTCATATGTGATTGGACAACTATTGTATGGATCTAGGCTGGACAATTATTTTGTGGATATAAGATTTAATATCAACCAATCATTTCAATAACATATATAACGGTAATTTTGTAATCATATATATTATTATTTATAGTAATTGTTAAATTATCTAATATCCTTTTAAATAGCAAATCGGTTTTAATTCATCTTCACCACCACTAGAAATAATCGATCAATTTCTGGTGTTTCTCCACGCCTTTTTTCGCCTTCTCCATCTCTGTTTTTGAAACTGTCGGCGATCATCCCTCTATTTCTCTAAACTCTCTGGTGAGCAAATGCACCCATGCCTCCGGACACCCACATACACTAACCCGTTGCTTGTTGCTCGTGAAATAAAGTCGAGAATGGGTAAGAGATATTCACGAGGCATCAAAAATGGAAAGGAAGAAGATGAAGTGATGAATAGAACTTCAACCGATGTCATATTGCTCAATCGTTAAGGGCCATAATCGATCCTCACTATTCCGGTGAATATCTTTGGAAATTTTATTTCTTTTGGTATATAATTGTTGATTTATTCATATGATTTTATGGTTTATTATATATGTAATTATTTATTTACTTGATTGTTTTTCTCGATCTTCAATTTTATTGGTATATAATTGTTGATTTATTCATATGATTTTATGGTTTATTATATATGTAATTATTTATTTCTTTGATTGTTTTTCTCAATCTTCAATTTCGTTAGTATTGATATGATCAGAAAGAACCAGTATTTTACTCTTTCTTTTATGAAATCATTTTTTTCGTTCTTCAAAAAGAAATGACTAAAATGAGAATGGGGCAAGAATCGACCAAATTTCCTCAACTTTTTCAGTTACTTATATTTCAAAAAGGGTCCATTTAATTAGATCCTCTCTACTATTTAAAATAACCCCCTAATCATTAGATCTCATTTTTTTCTTAAATACTATCATTATAATATAATGATAACATTTTTACTTTATGATTTTTTTGTAATTATTAATTAATTATGGAGTAACGATGAAAACCTTTTTTTTAATATACAAATTACAAATTTTACTTAAATCCTTTTAACCACAAACTTTACTAAAATATATTTAATGAGATAATTTTTATGTTATCAAACATTTAAAATAAAACAGCTTTTATATATTTTTTATATTATTTATATACAATTTATAAAAATCATTTTTTATAAATATATTATAAAGTATTTATATATAATTTATGTACAAAAGTAACTATCAACTAAAAGCATTCAAATGATAATCCATAATTTGCAGTATATGTAGTTTTATGTTAATAATGTTTCGATTTTATATAAATAAAAATATGATGGTTTGTTATTATTTTTTTAAAATGAAAATGATAGTCCATATTCTCCTTTATTCCTTTATTGCTGGATGAAATGAAAAAAAAAAAAATTGGTATTAAATTAAATAAGTTTTAGTATCAACAAGACACTCACCATCAAAAAAAAAATTGAAAACGTAAAAATGGCTTCGAGGAGGTAGTGACTGTAATTGTAAAAATAAATGAAATTAAAAAGTAAGCAATTACAATTTTCAAGATCTGGAAAAGCTGAAAACTCATAATAATTGGGGTCTAGTAAGTGAATATGGGGTCTAATTAGTATGACCCTTCCAAAAATCATGTGATTATCTCTAATTATTTTTTCAATAAAAAAAAAATATAACGTTAGATGTTCATGTGATTGCTCATACTTTCCCCAGAATTTTTATTTTTTTTTATTTTTTTTATTTTTTTTATTTTTATTTTTTGCTTTCTGTTCTTCTCATTTCTTTACTGGCATTATCATTTTCAAATCATTCCCTAGTATCTTCCAATCTATAAATGTATACCCAACTTGGTTTTTCTTTTGATATCATCCGATCTATAAAGATTAAAGTAAAACTCACATATATTATTTTGAATCATTCTGTCTCGTATATTAAAATCATTTGTCATTTCAAAAAAGAAAAGGTTTTGGTTGATCCGAAATATATGGAACAAGCCAATTGTTGGTCAGTCATTCTAAAATCTTATATAGAAGTAGGCTTTAAAAGAAAGAACAAACACAAACTATAAAAATACTAGTCCTTAATGTGAGAATGTTTTTTTTTGTAGAATTTATTGAATTTAGAATGCTTATTGTGATAAATATTTGACATGTTATCATAGATGTTTTATTTGACATGTTATCATAGATGTTTTATTCTTAATGTGAAAGAACTAAAACAGTTTTATTATTTTAAGAATGTATTTTATAAATATTTGACATGTTATCATAGATGTTATTTATGCAATACATCATTATTCTCTCTCTTTTTTTTTATTTTTTTTATCATAGATGTTTTTCACAAAATAATTTTTATCATTTTTATTGGTCGTGAACAAGGGATTCTAGCTTGTTATTCTCAATGAATTTATTGTAAAGGGCCTAAAGATAATACAGATAAATTGTGCAATAAGGAGAACATGATGATCAAAGGCCTAAAGGTTAGACGATGGTGTGTGGGATAAGGATGTACAATGATCATCGATATTTCAAAACGAAATAAACGTTCATCGTCTTGTTCATTTAGAATGTATGATGAGCATATTTTTTTAGAATAAAGCAAATTTATTCTTTTAGAATCATCATGAATATATTATTATTTTTTAATGTAATTTACTTCAAAAATGTTTTGTTATATCTCATTCTTCAAGAATGCAAAATAGAAATTGATATTCGTTCCAAGATTTTTCAATCTTTTGATGTAGTGTCACAACTGGCACTTAGCTAGCAAATTATATTCCTGTGTAACCGTTCATCTATTGTAAAACATATACTCTAAGGTATTGTTTGTTTTTTGTCAGTAGATTTGCGAGGCCTCTTCTGTCTGCGCCGCGCAATTACGCGCAAACATTAACCTTCGCAGACTGTTTGTTTTTTTGAAGACTGCAGACCTAAAAATGTCTGGGCGCCCTCTTTTTGGCACAGATGTGGATCATAGTCTTCTAACATCTTCTAGCCTAAATATATATATATATATATATATATATATATATATATATATATATATATCTTTATTTTTTTCAAGTTTTTTTTTAATTTATATTTTTTCCACCTTTATTAATGATAAACAATTTGAAAAAAAAATTACAAAACTTAAAGAAAAATGTTCGACGATACAAAAATGATATTTTTGACAAATTTATAAATAAAGATTTATTACAGTAATAGTCGTTGAATTTGTTTATATAAATATGAAAAAAATCATAATATATTCTTATATTTTTTTGCCAAATTTTGTAAAACATTATTTAATACAGTATCATCAATTTCTCGAGAAAATATTTATGGTACATTTTTAAAAGATTTAATTGAAAAAATCGAAGTTTATTTCCATCCATTTATGTATCAAATTCTTTGATCACTAATTATAATGTTTAGTTATAACTTTGCAACCAAAGTTGTTGGTTTTTATCAAATATATATGTTAGTTCATACCATTTTTATTTTTATTTTTTATAAAATAAAACATAAAAGTTGATATAGATTCGTTAATTATTTATAACAAAGTCATAAAAATATTAAAAAAATCACTTTGAAGATTAAAAAAATTAGTTTATTTAGATTTCAGTTTATTTTAGCAGTCCGCAGATGTTAAAAAACAAACAATCTTCTTTTTTCAGACTGCAGATGTTTGGTCCACCTCTTCTACTGCAGAGGTGTACAGATGTGGTCCGCAGACTGTGGACATTTTGCATCAGAAAAGACAAACATCACCTAAGTAAATCTCACTCAATGCTCATTTAGATTCATCAATTATATTCATCAAAGAGTCTGAAGCCCTAAGATTCATGGTTTAAGTCCAGAACGGACTAAGACTTCCTTATTAGGCCTAATGAACCAATGAGCATCCAATTCAACCATTTTGGGCTTGGAAACCGTATTTGGGGTCTAATTGGACCCACTTCCATAAAACTTAGCATTTTGGGCCGTTTTGGGTCCAAAATAAATTAGTTTACCCTTAATGGGCCTTATTGGGCCATTAATGAAATAATTTGCCCTAATGGGCCATAAACTCCCATTCCTTTATACTAATGGGTCGTGAACTACTCTAAAGGCCCAATTGGCCGAAAGTTTTATGTTAGGTTCCAAAAATTCTAACTAAATGTTAATGGGCTAAAACTATTCCATTTTCCCTCCTTGGCCCAAAGATCTTGGCCCAACATCAATTAAACAAAAAAAAGAAAAAAGAAATATAATAAGAGTTGACTTAGGAGGTGCCACCTCCATAATGTTCAACATATATCCATGCAAGGGCCCCCATACTTCCATGTAAGTCACCTCACCACCTTTCTCTCCCCTCTCTTCTTCTACTCTTGGTCGAGAGCCAAAACACACACACACACACACACACTAAAAAATTCTCTCCAAACATCTCTAAAATCACCCTCTTCCTTCCTCTAAGATCTCAAAAATTTTCTAGGGTTCTACGGATCTTCATCAAGTCATTCCAATCTTTGGTAAGTTCTTTTCAAACACAAGTATCTTCTTTCATCTTAACATGAAAAACTCCTTCTTACATGGTTTTATTCCATGATCACACCTTAGAAGCTTAATAAACTCGATATCCACAACAAAGGTGTGCTAAGACCAAAAATCCCTTCCACTTCTTAAAAAACCGAAGCATCAAGCAAAGGTGAGTTCATACCCCCTTGTTTTCGGGTTTCATATGATTTTTGGGGGAGAATGCAAGTAAAATGTGTAGATCTATGTGTTATATGCATGTTTTATGTGAATTCTTAGTTTATTTGGTAAAAATGTGTTAGATCTTAGCAAATCTCAAAATTTTCAGTATTATTTAGCCGAGATCTATGAACTATGATTGATACGTGTGAAACTAACTAGTTTTAATCCTACTAACTTAGACACAAAATAAACACACGAAAGGTAGTGTACCTATCGGTTAGTAATATAGTTCAAGCAAGTAGGGTATCGAACACAGGGAACGGTAAACAATTAAAATAAATGCTAATATTATCTAAATAAAACAAGTAAAAAAAGGTTTTCTCTAGTTTTACAAGACTAGAAACTTAAATACTTAACTAACACTCAAACTAAGCAACTAACAGCTAAAGCAAATAACCAATCAACTAAATTTAATAATGAAGAAGACTTCTGTTTAGGTTTTGAATCATTTATTCCTATGGTTGATTTTATGGCAAATGCAATGGATTAACTTTTCATTGGCTACTGATTAGTGTGATTAGGTTCACGTTCGCTATTTCTAATCCTTAGAAAAACAAGTCAATTCAAACAATGGCCAGTTGGTTAAATTAACAGGTTTTCTAGTTTATTGATTCGGGTTAAGTAAGACATGTAGTGGTTAATTAAATGGGTCGTTCAATTAACCTCTTACTGATGGTTCTTCACACAAGCTCACACATTAACTTACCTATTCTCTATTAACCCTAGTTTCACGTTCTCTATTCCTAGGCATATAACAATGTTTTCACATAAATCATATGAGATTAGCAATTAAGAGATGGTCATACAACTTAATATACTGGTTAATTAATAGAAGAATAATTATAATTAACACATAAGGTTCTTTAACAAGCTTAACAAAACATAATCACCAAATAAAAGTAATCCAACCATATAATCATAGCATAATCATAAAGTCATCTATCCTAAACAGAAGATAATAGTTTTAGCTCATGATTACAGTAAAACTAAGATCAAAATCGAAGTCAAGTAGCTCAAACATAGTTCAACTTAAAGAATAAGTAAGAATGGACTTGAATTTGCCTTGATTCTTCTCAAAATTGGATCTAGGGTTGATTCTCTAACTTCCAGCGCCTTAGTAGGTCTTCTAATCGCAGCTTTCCTCCAAGGGTTTCTTCTATATGCTAGGGTATCGGGCAGGAATTCCCTTTATATAGATTTTCACAAAACAGAGGTGACTCGTCGAGTCCAGTGACCGACTCGGCAAGTCCGTCACTTAAAACCCGTGCACGGTAAGTTAGCGTCCAGAATCACGAAAGTTCGACCTGACTCGTCGATTTGAGTCCCAACTCGTCGAGTACGTTTGGAATCAACATTTTTTCAAAACATGAAAGTCGTCCGAAATTATGTCTAGTTTTCAGAACATTTTGAATCTCGTCAATCGGAGTTACGGTTCATGAGATATGGCCAAAACACTGACGAGGGGTCAAGCTGTCCGGCAACATCCTTCTTTCTTCAAAATCCAAGATCCAAGCCTCTAATCGCAAGTTCCACTTACTTTTCCTTCCGAGCATGTCATTATTGCTGAAAATGAAATATTAAACTAATTAAGCACCTTTTGTTCATTAAATGAGACAAAAACAACATAAAGTATTAAGTTAATGCATGAATTTTATAACTAAATATGTCCATATCAATGACATTATATACATCATATTAACAAGCCAAAAGTGATTATATGTTTGAGAAATAAAAGATTTCAACAAAAACCTTGTTAAAAGTAAAAAATTGTCAAGAAAACAAAAAAGAAGGACAAAAAGTGACATTATGTTTTTATAGGGACCAAACAGGTCCTACATGTATAATAAGGTATTTTTATTTTAAACATACTTTAAAAAGGGCCAAAATGCAAATTTGAGCTTTATGGGCCAAAACTTTTGGGCCAAACTTGCGAAAAAATGAAGTTTTGGGATTAAAAAATGTTATTTGAGTAAAATTTGGGTCATAAATGTAAATAAACCAAATTTAGGGGTGAAAATAACATTTATTTTCAAATTCGACCAACAATGTAAATTTTTCCAAAATTGGGCCGAAAGTGTAAACTTTTACAAACAAAGGGCTGAAAATGCAATTTTCTGCAAAACTAGGCCATAAATGTCAAAATATAAAATTTTGGGATTAAATTTGTGAATTTCTAAAACAATTGGGAGAAAATTGCAAATTTTATAAATTATGGACTAGAATGTCATTTTTATAAAACCTTTGGGCCTTAATTGAAAATTTTTAAGATTATTTGCCAAAAATGTCATTTTTACAAAAAGAAAACTTCTTATCATCAATCAAGTAAACCCCAAGCTCAAACAAACAATGATGCACGCCTCAACATATCCTCAACATATCCTCGAGGGTCTGAATGGTAGGAATCCCAACTCCCACCGAAATCAATGATGCACGCCCTCAACATATCCTCGAGGGTCTGAATGGTCCGCTCACTCTGCCCATTAGTCTGCGGATGGAACGTCGTGCAAAAATGCAGTCGCATACCCAGTTCCTCTTGGAACTTCTGCCAAAAACGGGAAGTAAACCTGACATCTCGATCGGAAATGATAGAAACTGGAACCCCATGGCGAGAGACAGTCTCTCTAACATACAGGTCAGCTAACTTCTCTGCCGACGAAATTTCTCGTATTGCTAGGAAATGGGCACTCTTGGTCAATCGATCAACGATGACCCATATAGCATCGAACCCCCTTGTCGTCTTCCGCAACTTCGTGATGAAATCCATCGCGATCCGTTCCCATTTCCACATCGGAAGCTCCAAAAGCTACAGCTTACCATGCGGCCTTTGATGTTCAACCTTGACCATCCTACAGGTCAAGCACCTCTCAACAAACCAAGCGATATCTCGCTTCATGCCGGGCCACCAATAACTCGAACTCAAATCATGGTACATCTTGGTGGCTCCCGAGTGAATCGAAAAACGAGACTTATGAGCCTCCTATATCACTGTCTGTCGGACCCTTCCGGACATCGGAACCCAAACCCGACTGTAACGGGTCAACAATCCGCAGCTATCCTGAACAAGCCGGGCGCTTTCGCCCTTAATCCTCTCCATCTTCCAGTTTTCTGGTCTCATACCCTCAATCTAAGCATCCTTGACCAAACCAACCAGCAGGGAATCCACCGCTATCCTCATACACCAGGCTGGGGTCGAGGACCCAGGTGACTTGTGGTTCAGAGCATCCGCAACCACGTTCGCTTTACCAGGATGGTAAAGGATCTCACAATCATAGTCCTTGACCACATCCAGCCACCTGCGCTGCCTCATGTTCAGGTTCAGTTGATCCATGATGTGTCTCAAACTCTTGTGATCCATGTATATAGTGCAACGGACCCTGTACAGATAATGCCTCTAAATCTTGAGAGTGAAAACCAACGCTCCCAACTCAAGATCGTGCGTAGGGTATCTCGTCTCAGGCGGCTTCAGTTGCCGCGATGCATAGGCTACCACCTGTCCTCTCTGCATGAGAACTGCCCCCAAGACTGTGATGGATGCATCACAAAATACCACGAAATCCTCCAATCCCTCGGGGAGTGTCAACACTGGCGCCTCGCTTAAACACTGTCGGAGGGTCTCAAACGCCCTATGCTGCTCAGGGCCCCACCGGAAATCCACCCCCTTCATCGTTAGACAAGTAAGAGGTACGACAATCTTGTAAAAATCACGAATGAACCTTCGATAATACCCTGCTAAACCCAAGAAACTCCTGATGTTTGAGGGAGATTTCAGAATCTCCCACTGCATAACCGCGTCCACCTTGGCCGGATCGACCAAAATCCCCTCCTGGTTAACGAGATGTCCGAGTAACTGGACCTCTCGCAACCAAAACTTGCATTTCGAGAACTTGACATGCAAACTTTCTCGCCTCAGAACCTCCAGCAGCTCCCTGAGATGCTCCTCATGCAGCTCTAAGGTCTTGGAATACACCAAGATATCATCTATGAACACAATGACCGAGCGATCGAGCATCAGTTTGCAGACTCGGTTCATCAAATCCATGAACACTGCCGACGCATTGGTGAGACCAAACGGAATCACCATGAACTCGTAATGACCATAACGAGTCCGAAACACGGTCTTCTCCACGTCTTCCTCCCTCATCCTGACCTGGTGGTATCCCGATCTCAAATAATTCTTGGAAAACCAAGATGCTCCCTGCAACTGATCAAAAAGATCGTCTATCCTCGGGAGCGGATAACGGTTCTTTACTGTTAACTTGTTCAGCTCCCTATAGTTAATGCACATCCTGTACGAACCGTCCTTCTTCCTGACGAAAAGGATCGGTGCTCCCCAGGGTGAGCTACTCGAACGAATAAACTGCTTACCTAGCAGCTCCTGCAACTGAGGATAACTCCTGCATCTCTGGAGATGCCAAACGGTACGACGCTTTGGCGATAGGGATCGCACCTGGCACTAGATCAATCCTGAACTCAACCTGCCTCACCGAAGGCACTCCGGAAACACATCAGCAAAATCGCAAACCACTGGGACCTCTGAAACTGAGAGCTGCTCTCTAACCTGCGTATATACCACATACACCAAATAACCAGCACACCCGTGCTGTATATACATTCAAGCCATGGCTGCCGAACAAAACCTTGATTCCAACCTGGTGCCCTCACCATATACTACCAGTTCTCCCCCACTTGGGGTTCGAACCACCACCCGATGTCCCTCACAATTGATCATGGCGCCAAAACGGCTAAGCCAATCCATCCCTACAATCACGCATACACCCCCCATGGGGATAGGAATCCAATCTATCGGGAGGGACACCTCTAAAATCTCCAACTCGTATCCCCGATAGACTGAAGAAGCAGAAACCCTATGCTCGTTGGCGATCGAAACTAGCAACGGACACTCAAGATCATCTATCGGCACACTGAACCCTCTAGAGAAGGTATGAGATACAAACGACCGACTCGCCCCCAAGTCAAATAGTACCAAAGCGGGCAAAGAATTCACTAAAAACGTACCTAACCACAGGCACAATTCATAAGCATAACACAAATACAATAATTGAAACAGAGAATAGAAACGTACCAGCAACCACATCCGGTGCTGCCTTGGCCTCCTTGTTTGTGAGCTGGAAGGAGAGACCCTGAGCCTTCGAAGGCTCCACCTTAACTGGCCTCCCATCTCCAATCCTCACAGTAGTGGGCGCAGGACCCAACGCCGGCTTTGCGGCGAGCTGCGGACAGTTGGTCTTCACATGACCAACCTGACAATGGTAACAAATCCTCATATCTGCTGGAGGGGCGGACTGACGGCAGTCCCTGGTATTGTGCCCAACCTTGCCACATTTTTGGGACCCACCTCCTGTTCGACAAACTCCCAAATGACCCCTACCACACTTTCCACAGGTGCGGCTCTGCTGACTCCTAGATCGTGTATCAGTGGTCTTAGACCGCTTGGGCACCGACTGAGGTTGTTCCAATGCCTGATGCTGCTCCTTCAGCTGCAACTCTATCTCCAACTCATGCCGCCTCGCGGCTTCCTGTAGATCCAGGAGGGTATCACAACGTTGTGTAGCCACAAACTGTCGTATATCCGTCTTGAGCATACTCAGATAACGAGTCATCTGAGACTACTCTGACACAAACTCCGGGCAAAACATAGCCCTCTCAGTGAACATCCAGGTAGTCTCCATCACGGACTCCCCATCCTGTCTCAATGTCAAAAACTCCTGAGCAAGCCGCTCCTGTTCCATGCACGGAACGTAGCGGGTGCGAAACATATCCTGGAACTATTCCCAAGTAATAGCAGCCTGCTGATCATCAGAATATGAACCTGTCGTCAATCTCCACTAGTCCTTTGCCCCGAGCCTAAGCAGGTTCAGAGCACACATGGCCTTTTGGTCAGCAGGACATGAGCACGTGAAGAAACAGCCCTCCACGTCAGACGACCACCTTATAGCTCTGATCGCATCCTGAGTACCATCAAATGTCGGGGGCTTCGTATTATCGAAGTCCCGGTACTGGAAATCCCTGTCGTCTCCTCCTCCAACCCCTGCCGCAGTTACAGCCGAAGTGGCTGCATCGGCTGCTGTCTCTGCCAGAGCTGCATATCGCTCATCAAAATACTCGACCATCGCGGTCTTGATCGACCCAAACATCTCTGGTAGCTGCGCTTGGAAAGCCGCAGCGACCTCATCGTGCAGAATCTCCCGGATCCTGGCATCCAGCTCCTCAGTCCCTATCTGAACTACGGGCTCAGGTGCTACCGACACCTCTGACCCTCCATCTCCAGACGCTGACCCTAATCCGGATCCCGATCCTGATCCGGACCCAGCAACAAAACGTCTCGTCACCACCATACTGAAAGGTACACTCAAGACATCAGATAAGCAACATAATATCGAGAGACCAAAACCCACAAATCCTAGGGGTTGTGACTTCCTTGCTACGCATATGGGTCCTGTGCTTTCAGTAGTACGGGCCCATACTACCTTCCACACCTACCCATATTTGTCTCAAGTATCACCACAACGCCCTAATACTATACTCAACATAATGTTTGCTCAACCCTCACTACTAGGGGACATTGCTTATCTCACAACTGATCCCATAGCTATGCACAACTCACACCTCCATGGAACTTCCATCAGCCCCTGCAGTGCTAGTGTATGCTAGCCACACATAACGCTGGACCCGATAGACTTTCAAATATCCAATCCTACCCTAAGGTCAAATCAAACATTCTCAGGCTATAAGATCTTGACTATACACAACCGTGATGCATATACTAAACATCTATAGTTATGATGTCAATTCCATATACAAGAAACCATAGGATAATCGGTATCATATAATCAGGAAAATCTATCATGCGATTCCTGAAGATCCCTAGCCTAGCATTAGCATGCTATTCTAACATATCAGAATATCAAATAACCGTATAGTATTTTGGAGTTTACTTACAGGCTCCGGCTGATCGTACCCTATGCATCCTCCATCCTTTATTTTGAAAACCATTTTTAAAACTTACTTTCCGAAAATCTCCTTGATTTGAGACTTGATTCACATGAGTGTTCCTCCAATTCACTCAAACCACTGCTTTGATACCAACTTGTAACATCCATAAATTTTACACCAAATTTAAACTTTTCTATCATAAATAAAAGTCAAATAGCATTGTTTACAGAAATGTTTTCAAATCAATATCCATCAGAGTGTCCCAAAATCATAACATAAGGATGAGGAGCGGTACAGTCACGCCTTCGCCTTGCCACGATCCCCTGAAGTACCTGAAACAATAAACTGAAACTGTAAGCCCGAGGGCTTAGTGAGCTACCCCCAAAATACCAGTACCACACTGACCATACCATATCAGTAACAATCAATCAATCAACACGCATATTGGGCCATCGGCCTAACTGGACCGCCATACCGGGCTTATAGTCTGTCTAGATCTATCCTGAGCCTTGGACATGACTGGTCCGCCACATGGGCCTACAGTCTTCCCGGACCGCTCATAGGGTATGTTGGCCTTCAGCACAAAGCAGGACCGCCTCAACCCAACCAACAAACAAACAACCATGTTCACACAGCTATCATATACTGGCATACACAGACATCAAGCATATCTATCTCACTGATCATAAATCATAGGATCCTCTCGTAACTAGAACACCGACCTAGCAGGTCACTAGCATACCAATCCCTGCAGATCATAAATGCATAACATATTGTCTATCCTGATTCCGATCAAAAAGATCATAATCACATATAGCATACCACAACAATAACAACTAAAAGGGCCGGCCTTGGTGCCATAGACCCTATCGATATAGTGAGGATAACTCACCTCGCAATGTCGAGTCAGAAGGTAAACTCCAACCCTCGGATCACTGAACACAGGCTCCACCACCTATGATCATAGTACAATATACTCATAAGTCCTTAACCTTATAAGGTACTCCATTACTCACTAGTCAACCCCTTGTTAAATTCAAAGTCCTCAGTCAAGGTCAACAGTCCATGTTGACCCCAACTCGACGAGTTCCTTGAAGCACACTCCAACTCGCCGAGTCATCGGGTGACTCGTCGAGTTCCTTCGATTCACGTTCAAACTTTAAGGCCACCCGTCGAGTTCCCTCCTTGAAACTCGATGGATACATACACATACATATCCTAGAGAAAACTCATCCGACTCGCCGAGATGTTCTTCAACTCGTCAAGTCTTATGGAAATCTTCATCGGACTCGCCAAGTTGTTCATCCAACTCGTCGAGTTTACGGCCATCTTCAAGTAACTCGCCGAGTCAACATTGCGACTCGCCAAGTCCATTCAGTCCTTTTTCCATACAGACCTATTTTGAGCCATGCAGCGGCTCCAACTCACAGATCCAAGCTTCTAGGGTATGCTTATCACGTAAAGGTGCAAACTTTACGTGCATGCATGGCTTTAAAGGCTCTTAATGCCAAATCTAAGCTCTTAATGGGGCTTCATGCACAAGCGGGACCTCAATGACAACCAAAACTATAACTTTATGCTTCTAGAATCCAAAGAGGGTCCAGATCTGAAGTTACAACTTCAGATCTAGCCCATAGCTCATCATACCAACTTGAAAATCCATAAAAACCCCTAGAAACTCAACAAAAGGAAAAAGGGAAGTAAGGATGGCTCTTTGATACCTCCAAATAATGCTAGCTGAGGTAAATCTTGCTTCCCACACCTTCCTTGCTTCAGTTCCTTTGCACTCCTAGCTTTCTTCCTCCAAGATTCTCATTCCAAGCTTCAAACACCACTCAAAGGCACACACACACGTATAAGGACTCTCAGGACTCTCTAGAACTGTAAAGAGGCCCAAGGGAGGCTAAGGCCCCTTTAAATAGGGGTGCAAACCCCGGGATTTAGGGTTTCATCTGCTAGCTCCTATTCACCGAGTCCCAATATGGACTCGTTGAGTAGGTCACTTAACATGTGATCCCATCCCACTGCTACTCGTCGAGTAGAGCTTAACCCAGTAAATCTTATTTAAGCAATATCTGAGAATCGGGGCGTTACAACTCTCCCCCACTTGAACTAGACTTCACCCTCTAAGTCCGCTGGAATAAACAATGTCGGGTAATGCTCGCGCATCTCCGCCTCCGGCTGCCATGTCCACTCGGATCCTCTACAATGTTCCCACTGTACCTTTACCAAAGCTATTTCCTTGTTCCGCAAAATCTTCTTCTTCCTTTCCAAAATAGCCACAGGCCTCGCCACATAGTTCAGGCGCTCATCGACCTGAATTTCATTCAACGATACCACTGCCTCATGGTCCATAATGCATTTTCGCAATTGCGAAACATGAAACGTGCCGTGGATCCGGTTGAGCTCCTCCGGAAGTTCTAGCCTATAAGCCACCCGGCCAACCCTGGAAACAATACTGAACGACCCAATATAACGGGGAACCAATTTTCCCCTCTTCCTCAAGCGGATCACACCCTTCCAAGGTGAGACCTTCAGGAGAACCATGTCACCCACCTGAAATTCCAGCTCAGATCGGTGCCGGCCGGCATAACTTTTCTGCCAATTCTGAGCGGTCTGCAGTCGCTGTCTAATCTGCTGTATCATCTCGGTAGTTTGCAGAACTACCTCTGTCCGACCCATCACCCTGTGCCCAACCTCGCCCCAGCAGACTGGGGTCCTACACTTCCGCCCATACAACAGCTCGAAAGGCTGAGCGTCAATATTGGGATGATAGTTGTTATTGTAGGCGAACTCTGCAAGCGGGAGGTGGGAATCCCAACTCCCACCGAAATCAATGATGCACGCCCTCAACATATCCTCAAGGGTCTGAATGGTCCGCTCACTTTGCCCATCAGTCTGCGGATGGAACGCCGTGCAAAAATGCAGTCTCGTACCCCGTTCCTCTTGGAACTTCTGCCAAAAACGGGAAGTAAACCTGACATCTCGATCGGAAATGATAGAAACTGGAACCCCATGGCGGGAGACAATCTCTCTAACGTACAGGTAGGCTAACTTCTCTGCCGACGAACTCTCCTGTATGGCTAGGAAATGAGCACTCTTGGTTAATCGATCCCCGATGACCCAAGGGAGGCTACGACCCCTTTAAATAGGGGTGTAAACCCCGGGATTTAGGGTTTCATCTGCCAGCTCTTACTCGTCGAGTCCCAATATGGACTCGTTGAGTAGGTCACTTAACACGCGATCCCATCCCGCTGCTATTCGACGAGTAGGTCAACCAACTCGTCGAGTAGAGCTTAATTTAATAAATCTTATTTAAGAAATACCTGAGAATCGGGGCGTTACACCAAATTTAGGGGTGAAAATAACATTTATTTTCAAATTGGACCAACAATGTAAATTTTTCCAAAATTGGACCGAAAGTGTAAATGTTTACAAACAAAGGGCTGAAAATGAAATTTTCTGCAAAACTAGGCCATAGATGTCAAAATATAAAATTTTGGGGTTAAATTTGTGAATTTCTAAAACAATTGGGACAAAATTGCAAATTTTATAAATTATGGACTAGAATGTCATTTTTATAAAAACTTTCGGCCTTAATTGAAAAATATTAGGATTATTAGCCAAAAATGTCATTTTCACAAAAAGAAAACTTCTTATCATCAATCAAGTAAACCTTGAGCTAAAACAAACAACAGAACAAAACAAATGAACGAAATATGTCGATAACTATTTATTGGACCTAATATTCACGTTACTTGGCCATTGGGCCCTAAGGGCCCATTTAAGTGTATATTGAACCCAATGTTTTTCCATGACGTGTTTATTGGGCCTTGTGACCCACTTACATGTTAATTTGGGCCTAAGTTATGTTTTACATGTTTATTGGGCTTTGGTGGCCCATTTACATGCCTATTGGGCCTAAATTACCCTCTTACATGTTATTGGGCCTTTGTGGTCTACTTACATGCTAATAGGGCTTGGAATGAAAATTTCACATGCTAATAGACTGTAACTATACCTTTGCGTAATCCTTAAACTTCATATACTTATATATGTACCTTTCGAATATAAAAACATTCCACACATATGTAAACATTAAACATAGTACAAAAAGGGGTTGAGAATCTAATGAGACATGTCGGTTGGCACCTCTGAGTGTATAATCATAGCATGTAGTTATAATCAGAGTTTCCTGGTAGGAAAGCAGGAGTTTGTGTATAGATCTATAAGGGGTGACCCCCCACGCCTTAGCTGTTCGCTACAGCTAGACTAGGCCAGTCTAGAGCGACAAAATCTTGAGAAATACCGACATTTGGAAAAATGCCAAGATGGGCAACGTAGTCATTATCATGTATGGTTATAACGGATCATATAGGGATTCAATACCCAAAATTTAACCTTTCAAAGATAAACTCTTTGATTGTGTCAATGTAAAACGACTTATTTAACGATACAAGAATCTAGGCGTTGTTATAAAACAGAAAATATCAGATTTTCTGGAGAGATTGTTCATATACATTTATCATTTATTCACAATACAATGAATCTAAACTACACTCATAAAAGTTGTAACTATGAAATTCATACATGCATTTATACTTGATTTTCACGACATTTTCAGACAATTTACTAAAAATATCGGATTTTTTGGGTTTTTACAAAAGATACAAAAGCTTTTATTCAACCATACTTATAAACTCACCAACATTATATATGTTGACCGTTTTCAAGATACCTTGTATTCTCGGGTAGTCGTTAAGAAGGAAGGATTTGCAAGAATGTATGGATTTATTTTGTGTAACATCATTTATCGTACTTTTAAAACTTGAAACTTATGTATTTTAACAATGTATTTGATGTGAATAATGCTAGTTGTGTTATGTTTCATGTATATTCATTGTAGTGATTATTCAATTGTTAGTCACACAAGCCCCCAAACATTTCCCGCCGTCTGGTTCGGGGGTGTAACATATAGATTGGTGCATAATATATAATTATTTGACATGTTATTAGGTTAAAGAATGTTTTTGTGTACTACATTTTAGACTTTATTAGTTTATGATTAACATTTTTATAGAATATCATTCTATAATAGTATCATTTGACAGAATAAAATCGGATATAATTAAAATTATGTTAGAATTGGAATTCAATTAATTAAAAAATTCCGAATTTTAAAATTAAAAGATTATATTATTCTTGAAAATTTGAAAATTTCTTCTTTAAATATAGTGTAATTTACTATAATACCCTTATGATGAAATTTGTGATATTATGATATATGTTATTTCACTGTAATATCATAGACTATCAAATTATAACCACTTATTTTATTCATCCATTGGTCCAGAATTGTTCTTACAACTACTCAGTAGATGTCATCTACATTGTAACCTAACCCCATATATATATATATATATATATATATATATATATATATATATATATATATTAGCCGTCTACCCACGCAAAGTGGCGGGCGGCGAATAATTTGATCTCTTTAGAGTTAAAACCATTTTGCGTTCACTTCGAGAAATGAATATTAAATGACATCTATTTTTCAAGAGCATTATCATACCATATTAAGGGGGTGTTTGGCTAAGCTTTTTTAAAACAACTTATTAGGTTCCACATCACTATAAGTTAAAAAAGTGTTTGGATTAAAATAATTTATTCCGGTGGGGAACTTCTAATACGTCATTTTTTCATAAGTTACCCTACACTTACTTATTAACTTATAAGCTAATAAACTAATAAGCAATAAACTTCTAATACGTCATTTTTCCATTTATACATACACAAACCACTTGTACTGTTTATCGTCCTCTTTTTTTTTTTTTTTTTTTTTTTTTTTTCGTTTTCCTTAATTCCTTTATTGATTTAATGTCCTACTAAGTAAAATGCTAAAATATATAAATAATAGTTTATAAAAATAAACCTTTAGAATATGAGGTATTGTGATTCAAAAGGCGATAAATAGGCCTTTGAGAAGGCCAAAATACTCAGGTGTCAACTTGTTCATTGTGAATTTAAACCAAGTTTGGTTACAAATTAAAACATTTTCAACGATGGTATGTAATTCAAGGATTCATATTGATTTAGGTTCTCGAAACCTTAAAATATTGAACAAAATCTATATAGAACCTTATAATAAAGACAATAATCACCGTAATCAGGAAGTCCATGTGATGAAACTTGATATTATAAGGACCAATGATGAAAAATGTTTCATTTTTAGACTAAACAAGATGAAAAATATACAAACTACCTTAATCATGTCAAATCTTGTGTTTAACCGTTCTTTATTGCAAAAGTAAGATGTCAAAATATACAAACTAATGATAATACAATGCTCTAACTGGCCTTTTTGGTTGAGTTCTTTGAACCTGCAAAGCCAACACATTAAAGAAACATAGTAAAAACCTTTTTAGGAACAAACCTGATATAATAAAACCTTCACCCAATATATTTATAAGATAAAAATACAAAAAGTTAAAAATGATGAAATCAATTACAAGTAAGGATTAAAATAAAAACATGTTAAGAAAGAGCCATCTGCAGGAGGGATATTTGAATCAACATGTATTTTCTGATGGTTTCAAATTTTGAATTATCTGAAATTCAGGGAAGGAGATAGAATTTGTTGAAAAATATAAGGATTCAAAACATAGGTTAAAATTTAATATTATTTTATTGATGACTACTTGTACTATTAGCTTAATGATTTGAATGTCTTAAAAAAATAATATTATTATATTCAATCTATTTTTAGAAATAGTGGGATTTCTTTTATAAGATAGTAAAGATATATATATATATATATATATATATATATATATATATATATATATATATATATATATATATATATATAAAGAGAGAGAGAGAGAGAGAGAGAGAGAGAGAGAGACTAAATACGTATGTTACTTTTAAAAATATAATTTTACGTTTTAAAGTGTTTAAATGGACAAAAAAAATCTCATATATATATATATATATATATATATATATATATATATATATATATATATATATATATATATATATATATATATATGTTTGTTTAAACATTTTTTTCGTTTATAAATATGACTTTTCTATATAAATACATACAAGACGAAGAAAAAATAATATAATTTGAGTAAAAATGTAAAACAGTAAAATATACTATAGTCTTATGGTTTTTTTTTAAAACATTTCAAACTCCGTACTAAAAATGCTATTTTTACATTATAAATTACATTATAATCTTTCAATCCTATATTATACCTAACATTGTATATAGTGTTAGATTTTAGTGTAACACTATGTATAGTATGTATAGTGTTGGATTTTAGTATAACACTAAATATTGTGTTGAATAAAGAACAATATACTTAAAGTATTCTTTTATTCTTTTTAATGTTAAATAATATAATGGGTTGGAAGAATTTAATGTTTACATTATCTTTTATATTATAATTATAGAGTTATAGATATAATGTAAAAAAATAATATTAAAGGGTGGAGTTATAGATTTTGTTTTACGGTAATTTGAAAACTTTGCTATCTTATGTAAAAATGGCAAAAATATGAGAAAGAAGTTGTAAAGTTTAGACAATGAATATAAAAATGAAATTAGGATAAACTTTTTTTTTTTTTTTGACAAACTAAAGGGTTTTTATGAAAATATATATCCTTTATAGTTTATTTATTATAAATATAAATAGATACGTACCAACTATGATGTTTTATCATCTTTCTGCATGGACTAACCCAAACACCCCCTAAAGTATTTTCATTCTTTGTGTTATCTTAACTAGAGAATTACAACGTTTTTTTATGGTATGAATAATGAGTTCTCTAAAAAAATGCATATAAATTATTCCTTCCTACATCAATTAGGTAGTAGACCACATCCATTAAATTTAGGAACGCGAAAAGCTACCAATTGGGCCAAAAAATAATTCGACTCTTGTGTTATCAAGCTGTAATACAAGATAACTTCGAGTGTCTACAAAACGTGCTTTTTTCTTCAAACATTTTGAAGTACAAAGATTAGACTATGTCACTTTCGACCACCTGTCGCTTCCCCATCCGTAAGCTGAGGTCCCTCCCCCTACGTAGCTTATGGAAGATGATGAAAAAAGTGTCCATATATTGATTGAGATTCATGGAATGATGGAAGAACGGCCACCTGCCACCAGCCCCATATGCATATTGACTTACTCGTGGCAATCTCCTTTCCTTTCAGTCGACCTACATTAAAAACTTTTATTTCTAGCGTAGCAATCCACCATTAAGGCTCGGGTGTGGGCTCGGTGAGGGACTCGGCAAACCTCGGTGGGCCGACCCCTCGGCTTGCCGAGCTCGGCTCAGCATCTCGGTTAATATATGCCGAGTTTTGTTGATCAATGGGGGAGAGTAGCTGGCAACAACTACTTCAATTTAATTTTTTTTCTCCTTTTTTTTTTAAAAAAAAAACCTCTTATAAATACAACTTCAAACTATTTTAATTCATCAACATCAACTTACAATTCAAATACACTCTCTCAAAATGTCGTCTTTGTCATCTTCATCGGGCATGTTTGTTGCCTTGCATGAAACAATTATAGAGGTTATTCAGGAAACGGAGCAGATGATCGAACAACTACGAGAAGAAAATGCGGAGAATGCACGCCGGAGGAAGAGAAGATATATACAAAGATTTCGTGAGGCGGCTAGTGATCGACTCATGCAAGATTACTTTGTGGATGACGCCAACTTTATGGGATATTATTTTCGTCTTCAGTTCCATATGCATAAATCTCTGTTTTTGCACTTCACGGCAGCATGTCCATTTTTTCAACAAAGTTGAGATGCTAAAGGTACAATTGGTTATACTCCTATACAAAAAGGCATCGCTGCACTTCGTCAATTAGCGTATACCACTTGCCCCGATGCACTAGAGGAGAACCTTAGGATGTCCGGACGTGTTGCACAAACTAGCCTTCACGAATTTTGCAAGTATGTCATGAAATTATATGGTCCACGATATCTACGCAAACCTACTTGTAGCAACATCCAACAATTGTATGCTCATCACTCAAACGTGCACGACTTTTCTGGAATGTTAGGAAGCCTAGATTGCATCCACTGGGCATGGGGTTGTTGTCGGAATTCCTATAAAGGGCAATACACCCGAGGCGATCATGGTTATCCAACCCTTATACTTGAATCGGTGGTGTCATAGGATATGTGGATATGGCATGCATTCTTTGGCTTAACTAGCTCCCTTAATGACATCAATGTTCTTAATATGTCTCTGTTACTTGACGACATGTACAACAAGACTGCACCAGACTCCTCTTTTCAAGTAGCTGGAACATCGTATAGGAACGGGTATTATCTGGTATATGGGATCTATTCGAAGCGTGCTTGTTTTGTGAAGTCATTATTGTAGCATCCGGGATTTTCCAGGTATTATTATTATTCATTACAATTGAAGTGTGGTGTGGTTTTGGTTGGGCCTTGCTCTTTGGGCTTTGCTAGTGGGCTGAGGGAGTTGCATACGCGGGGCGTACAATGTTGGGTACGCCCATCGTATGTATGTATATATATATATATATATATATATATATATATATATATATATATATATATATATATATATAGGTTCATACGAAAAAATAAATATCTCGCAAAAACGCGAAAACAGATTTTATTTTATAAAAATCAAACACATGTACTATAAAAAAAATAAATTTATTAGCAATAAATTAAAGATAGTAAGTTTACATTGGATGATGTTATGGTAATATAGATTTAAAGACGGTTTTGATAATTATATTTTTTTTCTCGTCCTTAATCATTTTTAAATTCATGTTTTCATAATAAAAAAGTTAAAAATCATACTTTGCTAATATGAAACAATTTCTCATCTATCATCGATTATCATCATGTATTTCAAAGTTTGGAATAATTATTTTCCAAAATATAATGTTGAGGTGACACAATATCATAGGTTTTTCTTGTTTTCGCGTTTTCGCAAATTATTTACATTTTCGCATTAACCCTATATATATATATATATATATATATATATATATATATATATATATATATATAATAATAATAATAATAATAATAATAATAATAATAATAACAACAACAACTAGATATGTTGCCCATGCTTCGCATGGGCCGTGTGCGTCTGATTTGAGTGTTGTTTTTGTTAAAAGATATAGGTGGGATAATTCGACCCCTAATTTTTACAGATGGAGACGGATAGATAGAGGCAGGAAAAAACAAAAAAAATAAATATGCAGACAATTATATAAAAATTATACCAAAAGAAGAAAATGAGAGCCGACAGAAAGTGCAACGGACAAGAAAAAACAATAAAAGTTAAATATGAGGACAAACCCGGACTTTGCCTCGGGCCGTTTTATGTGTTTTTTATGAAAAAATATAAAAATTTAGACTATAAGGACCAAAAATGTCAAAATGACTAAAAAATTAAAGGGTTGAAATTAGAAAGTTTTTGGAAAAAAGGCCAAAGTTGTCAATCCCTTAAGGTTTTGTGGCCAAACTTTGAATGTTAAAAGGTTTCTAAAAAAATGTAAAAATTTAGATTGGAAGGACAAAAGGTGTCAAGATGACTAAAGAATAGGGGTAAAATTGACAAAAAGCATGTATATACAAAGGAAGGACCATTTTTGCAAAATCCTTAGCAAAGTTAAAATGAGACACAATTGAACATGTATATATAAAGGAAGGGCCATTTTTGTCAAATCCTTAGCAAAGTTAAGGAAGGAGAATTTTAATATATATATATATATATATATATATATATATATATATATATATATATATATATATATATATATATATATATATATATATAATAGTAATAATAAATAGGTAGCATGGCAAGTGTCCCACGCCTACCAAATGGCAACTTTTGGTAAGATTGTGGCAAGTGTAATGTAGTGCCTACGTGGATTGTGGCTAGTGTGGCACCCCACCCACTAGCCTAATAGAGACTAAATAAGAATTCTTATGAACTAAAGTCAAGTTGTTAGTAATACTTATGCCAAATAGAGTCTAACAGGAAGCTGACGCGGGAAGGGAACCCGCACCTCAGAACACAATACTGAGGGTGCGGGATAGGTGGCGCGGGAATGGAGTGAGGGGAATGCTCCCTGCATTCTCTCTCTTGATTTGATTCGTTAAAAAATTCCTTCTAACGGTCGATATATATATATATATATATATATATATATATATATATATATATGTATGTGTATATATATATATATATATATATATATATATATATATATATATATATATATATATCACTCTATAAATACCAGATCAACGCAACTTAATTTTTACATATTTTTCTACACATTCTCTAAAAAAACCACTAAAAACACGATGTCATCATCTTTGTTCTCCGATTCCATGGCTCAAGAAGATGCATTATTTGTCGGTTCTGTCATAACAAAGAGTGTTGCATATTTCCGAAACCGATAGGGTCAAAGTTCACGTTCACGAACTAAAACAAGAAAATCTAACCAGAATATCACTAATCAAGCCATTCTATCAACTTATCTGAAAACCATACTAGCATGCAATCCTAAAAGCTCATACAATCAGGCATATAAAGGCATCTCTCATAGCATAAAATCCTAAGCAGATCTTTAGCCCTATGCTAGCATGCAATTCTCATAATCATATAACATTATAAACATGTATGTGTAAGCGCTGCGATCAAGCTGGACCCTTCCCTTTTGAACTAGAAGCACTTGAAACCATAAATAACAACTGTAAGCACAAATCTTAGTGGGTTTCATAAAAATACCACATTCCATACATAAAATACATATCAAATAACTCATACACGCAATAAAAGGTGCTATGTGCCAACCATAGTCTTGTCATTATGCCACAAGCCGTGCCAACCATAGTCTTGTCATTATGAGACCCAGGGCCAAACACCCTGGGTCTCATAGACAAGTGCCAGGAGCCACCTCCTGGTCTTCCATGCAAGCATCACAAATACAACTAGTATACAATCTACAACTAACTATCTACTTAACTGTTAGGGTGTAAACCCTAGTCTTGCATACAGAATAGCCAAGAGCCAATTCTGGGTCTTTCATATAGTGCCAAGGGCCACCCCTTTTTCTTTCAGTAATACATATGCCATTAGGCTGGCATTGGTGCCTTCGACACATAGTACAGTGAGGAGACTCACCTCAGACAGCTAAAACCCACGAATAAATCTCTGACTACAGATCCGCTAAAATTTTGGCACTATCAAATATCAAAATTCCATCAAATTAATAACTGGGTCCCGACTCACACTAAGAGTACAAATTAGGTTAAAATACCTTTTTACCCTTCCTCTAATTGGCCCAAGGCTAAGGCCCAAACAATTGTTCAAAAGCACAAAATCATAAATAATCATCCAAAGCCCAAATATGGCCTAATTTTCCAAATTGGGTCCAATCCCTTTCATGGGCCTTCTCCGAAGAGAGTCCAACAAAACCTCAACAGCCCAACCAAAGAACTCTGATGCCCAACATGGCCCAAGACAACCAAACCTACCCTAGCCCAAAACAAAAGATACCCAACCTGCTGAGTACGTGGGGCATACTCAGCTTGTACGCTCAGTGTATTGCTTAAAGGGCTTGTACACGCAGAGTACATGCTTGTACACCCTACGTACTCACCAACTTGGTCAAGTTTCCCATTTAAGCTCCTAATCGTTTAAGACCATGACCCAAGCTCAGATTTGACTCCCTTAAGGTGGTTAATGACATAAAGTTGCCTACTTTATATGCATGCATGGCTTAATGAAGCACTTAAGTATCAAAAGGAATTAATATATGACTTAATGCATGCATGAGACCATAAACACCATAAAGCTTACACCTTTGAGCTTAAGAAACTCATAATACACCCAGATCTAAAAGGATGAACCCCACAAACGACTTAACATATCAAGCTAACCCAAAAGGGACCAAAAGCATAAAAACAATGACATGAAGAGATCTAATCAAACAAGGATCAAAGTTGGGACTTTATACCTCAAAATTCATCAAAATATGGAGCTAACTTTGGATCTCTAAGCTTCCTTCGAATGAATGAGTCTTCAAGCTTCTACTTTCCCCTCAAGATGCACAAAACCCCCCACATAGGCCTCACAAGAGTTCAAAAGCACATCCCAAAGTCTATGAAATGAGTTAGGGGTTTTAAGATGTGGAGGTTGGCTAAGAAATGATCAAAAGAGGCTAATATATGGCTTATATAGGGTACAACCCCTTAAAATAGGGTTTCTATTCAGCTCACGTACGCCCATCATGCATGGATGAGCTTCGCAATCCTTCTCCATGATTACACCCAGCGTACTCCATTTATCCTGAAACTAGCACTTTTTCCCCCTAGGGACTAAATCCGCAAAACTTTCCACCCCTCAAGGGTCTAAATTGGAAAGTGCAAAGAACCAAGTGTTACACCTTCGACCCATGGATACAGTGAAAATACTCACCTCACAAACAGATGATAAAACTTAATAACACGCCACTCCGAGATCAACTCTACCAGTCACCTTAAAGAATTTAGTGACACAATCTCAGCATATAGAACAAAATACCTAAAATACCCTTAGGTCAAAACCTAGTCAAAATCCATGTCAAAGTCAACTGAGTCAACCGAGTTGACTCAGTGAGTGCGTCGGGTGTACACAAAACGAACGTAGGGCGTAATACTTGGATGACCATAATCAGGAGCTGACGACGTATGCACGACGTACCCCTTGGTACGCCCACTGTACACTGATGCTCCCAACATTATCCATTAATTTCTTAACCCTTAAGCACCTATGCCCAAAATCCAAATCTAGACCCTAAAAGGTGATCTTAACCATAAAGTTTCCAACTTTATGGTTTTTGCATGGCTATTAAGACCTTAATAAGAAATTTAGCTTCTTGACCCATTAAGACAACCTAGACCATGCATGGGAAGAAACCATTGTCCAAGATCACATTTTATGACATAACACACCCTAAAACATCTGAACGGACAACTCAAATTTCTTTTAGTACTCCATATTCACAAAGATCAAGATTAGGACAAAACGGGGCCAGCCTTAAGCTAAAACTAGATCTAAATGAAGTACTTATAAATGTTCGAGCTTTATACCTACAAATGATGCACAAAGGGAACTAGATGTTGGATCCAAGGCCTTGAGTGAAACACCACAACCTCAAGGTTCTTCCTTCTTCTCCAAAATGGCACCAAAAGGCTCTTCAAGCTTCACAAGGCACTCACATACTTTCGGGTTTCGAAATGAGGAAGGGGAATAAAGATAAGAGAGTGCATGAGTCCATAAAGATGCTTAAATAGGGTCCAAACCCTAAAATTTAGGGTTTTCACCCTGGCTACGTACGCCCAATGTACTTAGAGTACGCACAGCGTACGCAAGCAATATCTAAAATTATGAAATTGCCCATTATGGACCAACTGTGCATAAAAAACACCAACTAAGGGTCGAATTGGAAAATAACTGGACATCAAGATGTTAGATTCACTGAACCCAGACCCTATTTTTTTAGGGTTAACACCATATTTAAAGGCCTTACAACCCTTGAGTCCTCCCTTATCACCAGCCTCGATTCCCCCTTACTATCATTTTGAAACCTTATGAAGGTTTGTATTATGATCGGGGACACTTCTAGTATGAACAAGAAGGTATAAAACTAATCTAAATGAAGTAATCAATAGAAATTAAATAACACAGAAGTTCTCTGAATGTTCCTTTCATCAAGAAAAGAGGTTTTGTCTTCACCAAGAAGACGGGGTTTACCACAAAGACAATTGACACAAAGCCATGAAATCTAGCACTAGACCTCTCTACATTAGGGTTTGCCCTAATGTAGTGTGTGTGTGTGTGTATATATATATATAATAATAATAATAATAATAATAATAATAATAATAATAATAATAATAATAATAATAATAACTGCCTAATATACAAAAGATTACAATATAACTATAAACTAACGTTGTTGAACTTGTTAAGTTGGCGCTGGCACTGTTGACTCATAGACGCTGACGTTGATGGATCAACATGTTATGTTTTTTACTCATAAGATCATAAGTTGTGACCTTAAAATATACCCCTATCTGATGATGTCAAAACTAATATTCTTTTTCAAAGTCATCAGAAGAGCCATTTAGAACTTCTCAACTTCTTTCAGGATTTCAGGCTTTACCCATCTGAACTGATCAAGTTTTAGCTCACACAATCTTCAATTTAGCTCCAGTGATATCAGCACATGATATCCTCTTTCCAACTTATAGTGACCTAGCCCTTCCAAGAAATGATGAAACAAGTGCTAGGTAGGAGCAGAAGGAAGGTCATCAGTACGTTAAAAGAATATCTTATTTTCACTGAGATAGAAAATCATGTGGTCTGGCTCTGGAATAAACATGTACTGAACAGGTTCAACACCAGCTATTATTGAAGTATCTTGTACCATATGGAAGAAGGAACTTGGTATTTTTGGATTGTCAGGGAGTGCATGTTCTTGCTGACGAGGTTGGTCTAGATGAACTCGTTGATGGACCAACGGATAGTACCAAGTTTATTTTCTTCACTTTGTTGAGAAGTTGCTAAATTGAAAACTTCACTTCTTGAGCATGAACACTTTTATGCTTGTTGATGATTTCAAGAATCTGCATCCACTCGCTGTAGCCAAATTTTACTAGCTCACGAGCAAACATAACTTCAATGTATCCATACTCATATTTCTTTCTTACTAGGTGAAGTTTTAGTGACTCGGTCCCTGGCTTGGTGCATCTTACTTTGATAATAGGATCAGGCTTGGTTCTTTGAGTAAAAACGTCTCAAAACTTCTTTCTATCAATCCGGTCATAAAGATTTGAAACAATGTGTTGTATTTCTACATTGTTGTCGAAAATCTACTTAACGTGATCATCAGTTCTTTGAACTTCAACATTTTTGTCAAAGAAAACAAGTTCTTGAACAAGTTTGGCAGACAAGTGTTCTTGTTTTCCAACTTCTTTCTTATGTCGAATATCAGCATTGCATTCCTCCATTATATGTTTAACTTCATTGATAGGTAAGTGATGGGTTATGAGCACTACATCAATCTAATGGTGTACATGCAAACCCTAAAGCTTTGGATCTAGTTTGTCAAATGAACATGCAATAATCATCCATAGCTCATAAACCCTAATTCTAGCATATAATAATCGAAATTGACAAAAGAATAGAGTTTAGATTTTACCTTGATTGTTATGTTACAATAACAATCTGAATCCTTCTTGTAATTGACTTCTGAAAGCCTAGTGCATCAAATGTTGCACCTCTAATGGAGTCACAAACACCATATGCAACAAGATGAACAAGGAGATGGGGGAGGAGGCACCAAAAACGTCCAAGAACCCTTTAGGGATTACTTCCCCACGTTTTTGGGGCCTTAGGGGTCCCTTATATAGGTAGGCTATTAGGGTTTTAAACCAGGAAACCCTAATATGACTGCTTAGGCCCTAAGCAGCCCATAGACTCGCTCTTTAGAAGCCTTGGACATATTCTATTGGGTTTCCCCATAGATTTCGTCCACTCCAACTTCTATGGAGTCCATTAACCCATTTATGCAACTATCTTATAATAACACAATCAGTCCCCTGTATTTAATTAATCTCTTTTATCCCCAAAATTAATTCTTATTAATTCTTAACTAATATTAATTAAACAATATGATTTCTCTTTTAATATATTATTCATATAATATATTAATAAATCAAAATTAATCCTTTTTCTCCTTAGTTCATCCTATCAATTGCTATGATGAAGGTAACCCAAAAGGACCATGATCACAATCGGGTCAAGTACATAGCAAAATAGTTATGTGCTTGGACACCTAATCCAACAGTCTCCCACATGAATAAGTCTAATAACTATATTGCATATGACTTTGGAACCTGATCAGCAATCGTAGCTTTCAAAATCCGTTGTTGAACTTTGATCATATCAGAAACGTGTCCTTTAGATAAGGGATCATATATTCCTCCATTCTGGATATCGTGTGAACCGAGACATGGATTTACATCATACTCTCTGTTCATGTGTTGTTTCCTGATTTCCGATTTATGACAACTGACAATAGACTACAATTGAACACATCAACTTAGTCACGACTTGGCCAAGCACTTAGGGTGTCATCACTAAATTATCGAGGGGCCTACAGATATCGCTTTTATCCCACTTTGGGTAAAAGGAACGGATAAACTTTGACTCAATGCTCGCTTGTACCTACTCATCAAATCACACACAAGAATATGTTTTATAACTCCAAGTTACTGGTGTGTTTACATATTATCAATGTGCAACCAACTTGCTGAATACAACTCACACGTCTCGGTTTCAAGAATATAAGATATTATCGTCTCACCAATCACTCGTGATAAAATCAATAAAGCGATCCAAGTGAGTGTGGGTTTAATCAAATGCTCAAATCATATTCATAAGCACTCATGAATGTTGCAGCAAACCTTTGCTATGTCTAATACACTTTAGACAATCTACAAGCCAATTCATGACAATATTCTTTCATACCTCATGACTATGGAACGTTCGAATAATCTTATTATTCAAGAAATCAAAACATGCAAAGTGAAACACAAGAATAATCGAATCCAATATGGCCCCAAACTTTGGAGTATAAATAAAACTCCTTTGATTTTGTCACCATATTGATTACACATTATTCATTGTATAATGTTTTGGATAATCAATATAACAACGTGAATTTCAAAATAATTTTTCGCAAAGTATAAAAAACATTTATCATTTAATTTTCATAAAACATCAAGTTTAAAATCCCAATTCACATCATACAAAATCCCAAGATCATATATATATATCAAAAATCCCATGCATGTGTACAGATCAAGCCGGCGCCTTCCCACGGTCATCGCTAGTACTTGAAACAACAACACTAACACTGTAAGCACAAAGCTTAGTGAGTTCCCCAAAATACCACACATAACACATATTAGCCACTCGAGGCTATAACTCTATGGGTCCGTGCACCCAAACTCTGTGAACCCTCAGGTTCTAACTCTGTGAACCTTCCGGTTCCAACTCTATAAACATGCACTGCATAAATCACATAGAAATAATGCAGTACAACACATCACATACATATAACATACAAATACTCTGTCACACAACTCTGATTACCTACTCAAGGTAAAGTATAGTGAGAAGACTCACCTCGTGTATCTCGATAACCCGCGAATCCTGGAAATCACTCGTGCTCGATCCTCCGAGCTATAATCCTCCTATAACATCATATGTCTCTAATTAACACTTTTACCACTAAGGTTGACTACCCCTATCAAGTCAACACTGGTCAACTCTGGTCAACGGTCAACGGTTAACTTTGACTGGACTCGGCGAGTGCACTAGGGCGACTCGGCGAGTCGAAGCGTTTTCACCAACTCTCTAGGATTCCCTTTCTGACACGTCGAGTACTCCCCTGACTCGATGAGTTCCACCTGGCATGAATCGCGGGGCCACCACGACTCAACTCGCCGAGTCTCAAGAACAACTCGGCGAGTTCTAGTTCGACTCAGACCACCTGTCAACCCTCTCTAACTCTCCCTGACTCACTGAGTTAGCCCATAACTCGGCAGGAGCACTCGCTGAGTGGTTAAGGGCAATCTTCATGCTACTCGCCGAGTCTGTTCTTCGGACTCGGCGAGTCCATGCCATGCATCAACTCAAACTTGCTTCTGAGGTCAGATCCGCTCCAACAACTCATAGATCTGGCCCTCCTAAGCTCATTCATCATGTAAAGTTCATATCTTGGTGCTCATAACACACCCTATGACTCATAAATGGTATTTTGACCTCAAGCACAAAGACTCCAATCCAAAACTCCCATGGATTCATAAAAAGCTTGGACAAAGGGACACTCTGGACCTCCTAGGGTCCAGATCCAGAACCTAACTCGCTTAAGGGACCAAGGAAGCACTAGATCAAGCCACAAAAGTGCTCAATAAGCCCTAAATCAACATAAACATAAACATAACAGAGAATGGCTCGAAGATAGTACCTCAAATGTGATGTTCTGGACCTCAAATATTCAGGAAATGGCTCCTCTTGTTTCCCTTTGGCTATTGCTTCCTTTCCCTTGCAAGATAACACCTCCAAGGTCAATAATGGCTCCTTGATTTACTCCAAACGCTCAAGCTTGCTAGGGTTTCACTCAGGGGATTGGTGAGCACAAATGACGGCCTTAAGGCCCTTTAAATAGGTCCCAAACCTGAGAAATTAGGGTTTCATTAAACAGCGCGGACTCGCCGAGTCCATCCCTTGGACTCGCCGAGTCCAGGCGCGAACCCGCGTCCAGAACCGCGATCCTACTCGGCGAGTTTGAGCTCCAACTCGCCGAGTCCCCTCACAAAACACCAAAAATATATGCATAAAAGATACCTGGAAATCCGGGCTGTTACAACTCTCCCCCACTAGAATTAGACTTCGCCCTCGTAGTCTCGCTCTGAAAATAGCTCCGGATGCTGCTCACGCATCTCACGCTCCGGCTCCCAGGTCATCTCTGATCCCTTCCGATGTTGCAACTGAACCAACACCAGGGGTACTTCCTTGTTCCTCAGAACCTTGATTTTTCGATCTCTGATGGCCACTGGTCTCTCGGTATAATTCAGGCTCGCATCCACCTGGATATCCTCTAATGGAACCACTACCGACTCATCGGCTATACACTTCCTCAGCTGTGATACATGAAAAGTGTCATGAATCTACCCCAACTCTGCTGGCAAATCCAGACGATAGGCTACCCAGCCTACCCTCGCGATCACACGAAAAGGACCAATATATCGGGGCCCCAACTTGCCCCTCTTTCTGAATCGAATCACTCCTTTCCAAGGAGAGACCTTTAGGAGAACAAAGTCGTCGACCTGAAACTCAAGCTCAGACCGGCGTCTGTCTGCATAACTCTTCTGTCGGCTCTGAGCGGTCAACAACCTCTGTCTGACCTGCTGAATCTGCTCTGTCGTCTGAAGTACGATCTCTGTACTGCCCATCACCCTCTGCCCAACCTCTCCCCAACAAATGGGGGTCCGACACCTCCTCCCATACAACAGCTCAAAGGGTGGCATACCAATGCTTGAATGATGGCTGTTGTTGTAGGAAAACTCTGCCAAGGGTAAATACGCATCCCAGCTACCCCCGAAATCCAACACACATGCTCGGAGCATGTCCTCAAGCTTCTGAATCGTCCGCTCACTCTGACCGTCTGTCTGGGGATGATATGCGGTACTAAAATGCAGTCTAGTACCCAACTCCTCATGAAACTTCTTCCAGAATCTGGAAGTGAAACGCACATCACGGTCTGAAACAATCGAGATCGGCACCCCATGCCGAGATACCACTTCCCTCACATACACCTCCGCCAATTTCTCTGCTGAAGAACTCTCACTGATGGCAAGGAAGTAAGCGCTCTTTGTCAACCTGTCCACAATCACCCAAATTACATGAACTCCTCTGGCAGTCCTTGGCAATTTGGTGATGAGATCCATAGTGATCTGTTCCCACTTCCACTCGGGAACCTCCAATGGCTGCAACTTGCCATGCGGCCTCTGGTGCTCGGTCTTAACCCTACGGCAGGTCAAGCACCTCTCAACAAACCATGCAACATCCCTCTTCATACAGGGCCACCAATACTCCTTTCTCAAATCCAAATACATCTTAGTGGCCCCCGGATGGATCGAAAATTTCGACCGATGAGCCTCCTCCATCAAAATGGTACGCGTTCCTCCCACAAATGGCACCCAGATACGCCCCTGAAATGTCATAAGCCCCCGACCATCGGTAACGAACTCTGAAACCAAACCAACAACCCGTTCCCTCTTCTGCATCTCAGGTTGCACAGCCTCGGCCTGTGCCCCACGAATGGCGTCCAATACCGGAGCTATCACGGTTAATCTCAAACATACATCCCGCAGTGGAGTGCTCTCCGCCCTGCGGCTCAACGCATCGGCTACTACGTTAGCCTTGCCTGGGTGGTACAGGATCTCACAATCATAATCCTTGACCACATCCAACCACCTTCTCTATCGCATGTTTAGGTTGGGCTGATCCATCAAATACCTCAAACTCTTATGGTCCGTGTATATCGTACACCGAACCCCATACAAGTAGTGACGCCAAATCTTGAGGGCGAACACCACTGCCCCCAACTCTAGATCATGGGTGGGATATCTCGTCTCATGAGGCTTCAGCTGCCTCGATGCATATGCTATCACATGCCCTCTCTGCATCAGCACTGCTCCCAGCCCCATAATCAATGCATCACAATATACCATAAAGTCCTCCATCCCTTCCGGGAGAGCTAATATCGGGGCTTCGCACAACCTTTGGCGAAGTGTCTTAAAGGAGGCCTGCTGCTCGGGGCCCCATGAAAAAGCAACACCCTTTCGGGTCAATCTGGTGAGTGGCACTGCAATCTTGGAGAAATCCTTGATAAATCTTCGATAATACCCTGCCAACCCTAGGAAACTCCTGATCTCAGAGGGTGACTTCGGCACCTCCCTACTCATCACCGCCTCAACCTTGGCCGGATCGACCAATATCCCTTCCTGGTTAACAAGATGTCCTAAGAACTGGACCTCCCGCAACCAGAAATCACACTTGGAGAATTTGGCATAAAGCTTCTCCGATCTCAGAACTCCAAGAACCTCTCTCAAATGCTCCTCATGCTGCTCTCTAGATCTCGAATATACCAGAATGTCATCGGTAAATACAATCACCGACCGATCCAACATCGGCCTACATACTCGGTTCATGAGATCCATGAACACCGTCGGGGCATTGGTGAGCCCAAAAGGCATCACCACAAACTCATAATGCCCATAACGCGTCCTGAACGCTGTCTTCTGGACGTCCTCATCCCTCACTCTCACCTGATGATATCCAGACCTCAAATCGATCTTGGAGAACCAAGATGCTCCCTGCAACTGATCGAACAAATCGTCGATCCTCGGTAACGGGTAACGGTTCTTGACCGTCAGCTTGTTCAACTCCCGGTAATCAATGGACATCCGGTGTGAACCATCCTTTTTCTTAACGAACAGGATAGGCGCTCCCCACGGCGAGCTGCTTGGCCGAATAAATCCCTTCCCCAGCAGCTCCTGAAGCTGCGAGGATAACTCTTGCATCTCTGGAGGTGCAAGGCGATACGGCACCTTAGCGATAGGCGCGCCCCCCATAACCAAATCGATACGGAACTCCACTTGCCTCACAGGAGGCACACCCGGCAACTCCTCGAGAAAAACATCTGGGAACTCACGCACCACCGGAACCTCCTCAACTGAACTCGGCCTCTCGGAATCCACCCGCGTATCCATCACATACGCCACAAAACCCTTACAACCCTGCTGTAGACACTGCCTCGCCCTAGCGGCCGAACAAAACGCTGATCCCGAACGTGTACCCTCGCCGTACACCGAAAGAACTCCCCCACTAGGGTCTCGTATGGTCACCAGCTGACGCTCGCAGTCGATAACTGCACCGAATCTGCTCAACCAGTCCATGCCCACAATGACATAGACATCTCCCATCGCAATAGGTACCAGATCAATCGGAAACTCAACACCGAAAATCTCTAACATGCATCCCCGGAGAACCTCCATGGCATAAATCACTCTCTCGTCAGCTATGGAAACTCTCAGAGGCCGACTCAACGCCTCACGACTAACACTGATATGCTGACTAAAGGCCAAAGACACAAAAGACCGACTCGCACCCGAGTCAAATAACACTAAAGCAGGTACAGAGTTCACAAGGAAAGTACCTACGCATAACATAATATATGATGGGTTTTGAGCATTCTAACACTTTCTAAGTGTACATGCAACCCTAATAAACCTTGGATCTATGTTTGTCTAAGATACATGCAAATAATTATTTTTCCAAGGCTTATATCCTAACTAGCATGGCATGGGGAACTTGAATCAAATAAAGCTAGTAAAAACACTTACCTTGTAGTTGTAGTTGATTGCTTGGAGTTTTAGAGTCTAGCACCAATAGTGTGGATGCCTCAAATGAAAGTCACAAATCACCACAAACTTGGAACTTTGAGAGAATAGTCACCACTTCTCTTGAAATCGGCCCTCACCTCAACATGTGTCAACTAGTGTGATTTCAAGAACCAAGACCTCCTTTATATAGTGTGGTGGATTAGGGTTACATCCATGTAAACCCTAATACCCATGTCTCTTCATTTCCATGAGATCCATGGGTTAAAGCTCCATGGAGTATCCATGGACTTCTCCATCCAAGCCTAGCATAAGCCCACACTATATAAATATAGAAGCCCATATTTAATTAGTAATATCTTTGATCACTAAATTAATCCTAGATTAATTATAGATCCCTACTAATTAAATAATATGATCTTATATTAATATATTAGAACTTATAATATATTAATAAATCATAACTTGTACTATTCTCAAATATTATCCATAAATTGTTCGGGTGAAGTGCAACCCAAATGGATCATGTCGGGTCGGGTCAAGTACATACCAAATATAGTTATGGACTTAGACACTATATCCAACAGTCTCCCACTTGGATAAGTCTAGTAACTATATTTGCAAGTATAACTTCAGGAACCGATCAGCAATCGTAGCTCTTTAAACTCTGTTGAACTAGAACGCGCCATTTAGATAAGTGATCATATAATCCTCTGTTCTAGATATCAGCCGGACAAATACATGGAACATTGTCTTGCTTATTGTCCAGCATTTGTTTCCCGATTTCCGATTTGTTTGACATAGAACTCAACAGAACACATCAATTTAGTTCTGACCGGGCCCGGTACATAGGTCAAAACAAAATCATCGAGGGGCCCAGATATCAGCTTCTAATCCAAGAAGGAACAGATAAACTTCGACTCATATGTTTGTTCTACCACTCATTGAATTACACACAAAAGCACGTTTTATAACATCGAGTTACCAATGCGTTTTCGTACAATCAATGCATAACCAACTTGTAAGTAACAAATCATATCTCTAGGTTTGAAGACTTATATGATATTACCGTCTCACGATCACTCGAGATAAAATTCCATGAAGTGATTCCAGTGAGCGTGGGTTGAGTCTAATGCTCAAAACTTATGAGCACTCATGATTGTTGTAGCCATGTCCAACACCTTAGACCTCTGCAACCAATCATGACAGTCTTGATTCATACCTACTTCCGACATATGACCGACTGTGGAGGTTTGAATAATATGATATACAAAATATAATTATTCTGGAAGTCAAAACATGCAAAAGAAATATAGTAAAAGATCGACAAGAGATAGCAACACTTTACTCATAAATAAAACACCTTTTATTCATCATCAAATGTCAATTACACTTTACAAATTTCATAATTTATCTAACTACTAAAACTTATATCATCCTTTAGTCCTACGCTCCGAGCATGCTGGAGATGCTTAACCCTACTCAGTCCCTTCGTGAGGGGATCTGCTGGGTTCTCATCCGATGATACCCTCTTCGCCATGAGGAGTCCTTCTTCGATTCGATGTCTGATAAAATGGTATTTTCTGTCGATGTGTCTGGATCTCTCGTGATCCCTTGGTTCCTTGGCTAAGGCAACCACACTATTGCTGTCACAGAAAATCTCCATTGGCTCTTTTATAGCTGGTACAACTCCAAGGTCTCCGATGAAGTTCTTTATCCATATCGCCTCCTTTGCTGCCTCGCTTGCTGCTATATACTCTAATTCACAAGTGGAATCAGCCACTATCTCCTGCTTGGAACTCTTCCAAGAAATTGCTCCTCCGTTTAGGGTAAAGACCCAGCCTGACTGAGAGCGGAAATTATCCCTATCAGTCTGGAAGCTAGCATCACTATACCCTACAACTCTCAAGTCATCACTCCTACCGAAGGTAAGGACCCAGTCCTTAGTCCTTCGCAGGTACTTGAGGATATTCTTTACCGCAGTCCAGTGTTCCTTGCCAGGGTTCGCCTGATACCTGCTAACCATGCTCAAAGCAAAGGCTACATCAGGTCGAGTACACGTCATGGCATACATGATCGATCCTACAGCTGAAGCATAAGGAAGTCGACTCATTTATGCTATCTCAGCCTCAGTACTAGGGCTTTGTGTCTTACTTAATCTGGCGTTACACTGAATGGGTAACTCACCTTTCTTGGAGTTATGCATGTTGAATCTTTTCAACACTTTGTCCAAGTAGGTGCTTTGACTAAGTCCAATTAGCCTTTTACTCCTGTTTCTCAAAATCTTTATCCCTAGGATATAGGCAGCTTCACCAAGGTCCTTCATAGCGAAACACTTCCCAAGCCAGGACTTTACTTCCTGCAGGGTTGGGATGTCATTTCCTATGAGTAGTATGTCATCCACATACAGTACCAAAAAAATTGACTATGCTCCCACTAGCCTTGATATAGACGCAAGATTCATCTTCACTCCTCGAAAAGCCAAATTCCTTGACTTTCTCATCAAAGCAAAGATTCCACCTGCGAGGTGCCTGTTTCAATCCATAAATGGATTTCTCGAGTTTACACACTCTATTGGGGTACTCTGTACTGACAAAACCCTCTGGCTGAACCATGTAAACATCCTCAGCCAACCTTCCATTAAGGAAAGCGGTTTTGACATCCATTTGCCATATTTCATAGTCATGAAATGCAGCTATGGCTAACAGAACCCTAATAGACTTTATCTTGGCCACTGGTGAAAAGGTTTCATCATAATCAATTCCCGGAGTTTGAGAATAACCTTTTGCAACCAGTCGTGCCTTATAAGTGTGTACATTACCATCCATGTCGGTCTTCTTCTTGAAGATCCATTTGCACCCTACAGTCTTACGACCAGGTACATTCTCAACCAAGTTCCAAACTTGATTGTCATACATGGATTGTATCTCGCTATCCATGGCCTCTTTCCATTTAGCAGCCTCAGGGCCTGCCATGGCTTCCGTGTAGCTGTTAGGTTCATTCAGACCTACTAGTGTCTCATCACTAATAAGTGTCTCACCTTCCACAGTAATATGGAAGCCATAATAATGCTCAGGTGCATTCCTAACTCTCGTGGAACGCCTCAGAGGTACAGGCACATCAACTGGCTCAACAGGAGTTTCCTCCTCAAGTTGAGGGCTAGGGTTCGAAGTTCCTTCACCGCTTGACTCTTGAATTTCTTCAAGATCAATTTGCCTCCCACTGTCTCTTTGGCTTATAAATTCTCTCTCTCTCTCGAAAAACTCCTCTTCTTGCTACAAAGACCACATTATCACTAGGTCTGTAGAAGAGGTAACCAAATGATTGTTGTGGATAGCCGATGAAAATACACCTCTCGCTTCGAGGTTCGAGCTTATCATGAGTCTCGCGTCTCACGAAAGCCTCACAACCCCAAATCTTGATGTGGTCTAGCTTAGGTACTTTGCCAGTCCACATCTCGTGAGGAGTTTTGGCAACTTTCTTTGTAGGGACAAGATTAAGAATATGGGCGGCAGTCTCTAAGGCATACCCCCAAAATGAGATTGGTAGCGTAGCTCGACTCATCATGGAACGAACCATATCAAACAAGGTTCGATTACGCCTCTCAGCCACACCATTCAACTGTGGTGTCCTGGGAGGTGTCAATTGTGAGACAATCCCACATTCCCTAAGATAGTCGAGGAACTCTGAACTAAGATACTCACCTCCTCGATCGGATCGAAGCATCTTAATGTTCCTGCCCAATTGATTCTCGACTTCCTGTTTAAATTCCTTAAACCTCTCGAAAGTCTCTGACTTATGCTTGATTAAGTAGACATATCCATATCTACTGTAATCATCAGTAAAAGTCAAATAATAACGATTAGCATCCCTTGTGGCATGTTTGAATGGTCCACACACATCCGTGTGTACAAGGTCCAACAAACCTTCACCCCTCTCACATGAGCCTGTGAAGGGTGACTTTGTCATTTTTCCAAGTAAGTATGATTCGCAACTATCATATGACTTTAGGTCAAACGACTCCAAGACTCCATCCTTTTGGAGTTGGCCTATGCGTTTCTTGCTTATATGTCCAAGACGACAATGCCATAATGATGCTTTATCCAAGTTATTATGATTAGTAGAATCAATACAGAAAACATTATTTCCTAAGTTATCTACAACAGATACAGCTTCATACACACCATCACAAGGTAATGCTTTAAAATAAAAAACATTATTATAGAAAACATCAATAGAACCAACTTCATTATTAAATGAAAAGGTAAACCCTTGTTTGTACAAAGCATGAAAGGAAATAATATTTCTTGCCATTCCTGGCGAATAACAACATTTATTCAAATCTGAATTAAACCCACTACTTAACGATAAAGTATAAACTCCAATCTTGGTGACAGGTGAAGCTTTCCTATTCCCCATGATCAAGTTTATTCTTCCTTGCTCCACATCCTCACTTCTTCTTAGTCCCTGCAAGTCACAACAAATATGAATACCACAATCGGTATCAAGGACCCAAGATTTAGAATGGGGTGAGTTATTAGAAATGATAGTGTAAATACCCGCATGGTTGGGTTTGACTTTCCCATCCTTCACATCCTGCTGGTACTTTAGGCAGTTCCGCTTCCAATGAGACTTTTCATGGCAATAGAAGCATTCAGCCTCTTTTGGGTCAGAAGAAGGAGTGATGAAACCTTTCTTGGTTCCACTTGAAGAAGAGCCATCAAGGGTCCGAGCCATGGTACCCTTCGAGGATCTCTTTCTCTTCCTCCATCGACTTTTCCCAATTGCCAAAACCGGAGTTGAGTTTGGAGTAGGAGTGATAGCAACCGACTTCCCCTTAAGACCTGATTCTACGGTCTTGAGAAGTCCCTGAAGTTTGCTGAGTGTGACCTCTTCTTTATTCATGTGATATGTCATGCGGAATTGATCATAGCACGATGGTAAGGAGTGCAAAATGATATCTATTGCAAGATCCTCAGGGAAGTTCACATTAAGCTTCAGCAAACGATCCACACACCTTTGCATTTTCTGCATGTGGCTCGTGACAGATTCCCCGTCCTTCATCATGGTTGTTATCATGGAGCAGATGATTTCATACCTCTCTTGTCTTGCACTTTGATGGTATCTTTCCATCAAATCTTGGTGCATTTCATAAGGGTAGAAATCCTCATAAGACTTTTGGAGTTCCGTTGTCATCGTGGCCATCATGATGCAAGCCACTTTCGTAGCATCCCTTTCATGTGCCCAAAAGTCAGCGATCTCCTGAGGAGTTGCAGTGGTCTCATCAATCTCCTTAAGCTCCTTGTCAAGGACATATTCTTTGTCCTCGTAGCGGGTAATCATCCTGATGTTTCTGATCCACTCATTGAAGTTGGATCCATCAAAGGTGACTTTCCCACACAAGTTCATAAGGGTAAAGGAGCCATGGGGATTTGAGCCAGAAGCAGCATTGCTTGAAGACATCTGAAAAGAAGAGAACAAGATTAGTTTAGATATAAGAGTGTCCTTAATAAAACACCCAAATGTAATATTAAGGCTAGGATCCAATCACAATATAATATAACTTAGAAGAGGTATGCCGTAATCTAAGCTATACCATATTTGAAAGGTAGGTGAATGACGATTCACCAATTTCCACCACGAAAACCGAAACATTTAAGTATTAGGTTTTTGATTGGTTCTTAGAAATTCCTAGATTCTTTGAGATTCAATGAACTATTCAAAGGCATGTTTCAATCTCGAGTGTGCCCTCCAAGTTTTGTGACTGGGATGCCGAGGATCACAAAACGAGGTGTGAAGTAACCATGCAAATCACTTGGTACCCTTAAGGTTTATCACTCAATCGATGTGCCGGTAAACCACACACGCTCCATCGATACTATAATAAACCCTAAGTCACCCTTTACCTACCTTGTTAAGTCCAAGTTAGTGTGTCGGTTAACCACACACACTCCACCAACGACTTAATCAAAGTGTAAAGTATGATTTCATGGATTAGCACCTTATTCACATTTTTCCTAAAGTAACTAAGATAGGGAATTTAATAAAACATTTAGTTACTTTATAATATTCATCATACTTTAAATGAGAATTTATAAGTCCTTGTCTTACCCGTTCGGCTAACGACCCTCCACCAGTCAAGCAAGCGGTGGGTGAGAGTGGACACCCATTAAGTCACCATTTTATAGGCAACAACCTTATACCCACCTTATAGACCGGCTTCGTGAATGAGGCATACTAGCGGTAAGACGACTTTGTTCTTATACATACATATATATATATATATATATATATATATATAAAATTATTAAATCATAATAATATAAGTCTAAGGGTTGAATTTTAACTTTTAAAATTCTAAGGGTTGGAACTAAAGTTTTAACTTGACTTTACTTGTTCCAAAACTTGAGGGCAAGTTTTGTAAACTTTCAAAACTTTTCATATCTTGTAACTTATGAGTTTAATAGAGTAATAAAATGAAGACTCTTCACTTTTCTAACTCTTGTGTTCTTTTAATGGTTTTCAATCCAAGAGACTTTTGGTTTTCCATAACTTGAGGACAAGTTATGGACTCCATTAAATCACATTATGATCAAGAATTAATCTACCATATAGGTTACAAGTAATTCCTATGATCATCTAAACATCATAAGAACAAGATCATGAACATGAACACTTTCATATATCAAAATCACACTTAATCTTTGTAATTTTGATAACTAGTTGTTGTAAATGAGTTAGAAAAGACATTACACCTTCTAAAACAAGTTTTCAAGTACCAAAACAGTTTAGGGTAATGTTTCTAATCCATTTCCAGCAACTAAAGTCGAAAATCTGCACTCTGTCGACCCTACTCGCCGAGTGCATGAACCTACTCGGCGAGTAGGCTGAAGATACAAGTGAACTCGGCGAGTCCAACAGTCAGACAACAAGATTTCGACTTTTTCAAGCATATTGCAACAAGTATCAAACAAACAAGCCTAGGCTCTGATACCACTGATGGGTTTTGAGCGTTCTAACACTTCCTAAGTGTACATGCAACCCTAATAAACCTTGGATCTATGTTTGTCTAAGATACATGCAAACAATTATTTTTCCAAGGCTTATATCCTAACTAGCATGGCATGGGGAACTTGAATCAAATAAAGCTAGTAGAAACACTTACCTTGTAGTTGTAGTTGATTGCTTGGAGTTTTAGAGTCTAGCACCAATAGTGTGGATGCCTCAAATGAAAGTCACAAATCACCACAAACTTGGAACTTTGAGAGAATAGTCACCACTTCTCTTGAAATCGGCCCTCACCTCAACATGTGTCAACTAGTGTGATTTCAAGAACCAAGACCTCCTTTATATAGTGTGGTGGATTAGGGTTACATCCATGTAAACCCTAATACCCATGTCTCTTCATTTCCATGAGATCCATGGATTAAAGCTCCATGGAGTATCCATTGACTTCTCCATCCAAGCCTAGCATAAGCCCACACTATATAAATATAGAAGCCCACATTTAATTAGTAATATCTTTGATCACTAAATTAATCCTAGATTAATTATAGATCACTACTAATTAAATAATATGATCTTATATTAATATATTAGAACTTATAATATATTAATAAATCATAACTTGTACTATTCTCAAATATTATCCATAAATTGTTCGGGTGAAGTGCAACCCAAATGGACCATGCCGGGTCGGGTCAAGAACATACCAAATATAGTTATGGACTTAGACACTGTATCCAACAATATATGCATAATATCTCAGCATCAAAATAAATACACGAAAGGAAACATACCAGCCACAACATCGAGCGCAGCGCAGACCTCCTCCGCGGTCAGCTGAAAGGCTCTCCCTCGAGCTCTCAGCGCCTCGGCCTTCACTGGACGACTCTCGGTAGCTCTGATGGCGGCAGGGGTAGATCCCTGAGATGCTCCTCGCAACTGCGGACACTCCGCCTTCCGATGTCCGGTCTGGTTGCAGTGAAAACACACTGCAAACCCCTTGGGGCAGTCCTTGGCCATATGCCCCTCCTTGCCACATTTGTAGCAAGATCCCGCTCGGCAGACTCCATCATGACCCTTGCCACACTTCCCACAAGTGTGGCCCTTCTGGCTTCCTAGTTTGGGATAAGCGCGCTTGGCCCGCTTGGCTGCCGGCTGAGACTGTGTCGGTCGCCGATCCCTCCCCTGAGACTCCGCCTCCTCCCTGGCCTGAGTCTCAAGCTCAATCTCCCTATTCCGGGCATTCGCTTGAAGCTCGGCAAATGTCCGGTACGAGGAGTTCGCCACGAACTCCCGAATGTCCCGCCTCAAGATACTCAGATAGCGGCTCATATGTGCCTGCTCCGTAGACACGTGCTCAGGGCAGAACATCGCCCTCTCATGGAACATCCTGGTAATCACCGTAACCGACTCAGTACCCTGCTTGAGGGTCAGAAACTGTGACATCCCCAAAATCTCGGCCAGAAAAGACCGATTTTCATTTATGCTTTTAAATATTTTCAGAGTAAATCCTTTTGATTTGAAAGAGTTGCGGAATTTGTTCCCAAAAAAAAAACATGATAAACCAATGTTTACCGAAGCATTTCATAAACGGAATGTATTTTCATTATAATCAAAACTCGGGGTGTCATGTTCCGATACAGACCAATAAGCATAAACGAATACATTACAAGTCATTTAACAAATATAAACATATGTAGACTTGTAAACAAAACAACTTGATGGTTCATCCATCTCATGCCCTTGCGCCACTTCCTGTAATACAATTTAAAATTGAGTGGGTCAGGCTTGGGAGCCTGGTGAGCATATAGGGTTTTCAACCCACAATAAATATCATATTTAATTTTCACCAACCAACAATAACCCAATTACCCATTCCCGTTATTTTCACTTTAATGTCCCTAATACAACTAATCATAAGGGACCTAGTCTAAGAATATTTCATCGGGGCGACAACACATGCTTCGGGGGTACCTCGGCAATATAAGTCAAATAAGGCAACCATGAGGGGGATGGAGTGCAGCGAATGAACACCCAAGTTCATTAACACCTACAGGTGGCGAACCTGCTAATGTTTCCACAAGACTATCTAGAAAAGTATCTGCTGGTCATCTAAACTCCGCTAGACGACTAAATCAAACAACAACGAGGCCTCTCATCTGTTTATTACACACCAACTATCTACCCATGTTCTACCCAACATATTAGTAGATAAAAATATACATTTGTATACATAGTTAAAAACCTGTATAGCATGCTTTAATCAGCACATATTTCACATAACAGATGAGGCACACACACACATAACACATATCTCATAGAGAATAAATCATATCTATGAGTTAGAAGAAAGTGAATACACATTCACACATATAAACAACAATATACTTAATACACTCAAACCATACTTGTATTATTATCGTGTTTATGAAATGTAGTATACACTCACTTGATCAGAAGATGATCGGACAGCACTACGACTTGCAGAAGTAGTAATCCTCAGCAGATCTGGAAGATCTCTTCAAAAATTGAACTTCTCGCGGGCAGAGCTTCGACTCGGAAACTACACTTCTCAGGATCTTCGGGATCTCGGGACTTGCCTCGGGGCTAGAGTATGATATCGGGGCTTCGGGATATTTTTGGCACGCAAAACGATGCAAAATGGGAGAAAGAAGAGAGAAATGAGCAAAAGACTTGGCTGCCTTCGGATCCTATTTATAGGAGGCTGGAGCCTCGGAGTACGCGGGGCGTACTGGTCCGAATACGTCACTGCTTACGTATCCGAAGACTCGAGTGCGAGTGTTGACATCCCTCGGAGTACGCGGGGCGTAAGTCGGATCGGACCAGTGACTCGGCTTCGGATAAGGCTTCCGAATTTCCATTTAAAAATAAATACAAAATATTTAATATACTTCGGAAATTCATATCTTCTTCATACGAACTCCGTTTTCGACGTTCTTTATATCCACGGAAAGGTGAGACTACGCTCTACAACCTTCGTTTAGACTTCGTCGGCTAATTTTGATATTATTTTTATTATTTATTTTTAATAGGCCGCGACAGACAAACTTCGTTATAAATTCATAACTTCTTCGTTTGACGTCCGTTCTCGCCTAACTTTTTATCGCTTTGATACTAACAATGAGATCTTCGATTCTCATTTAGATTGCATCGGCTAAAAACCCCTCGATCTCAAATCGAGTAAAACAGGCTGCATACTGCTAAGCCGAAACTTCGATAAATCATAACTTCCTCATACGAAGTCAGATTTGGGCGTTCTATATATATTCGGAAACCTCGTTTCAACTACTACAGCATAAATCAAAGATATTAAGTTATTTTACACTTAAATTTTGACGCTTATTTTTATTCTTAATTAATCAGACCACATAATTAAGCAATTAAGCACAAAACACATAATACTCAAATAATACAATCTTATTATTTCAAAATGGGTTACAAAGGTTAACCTAGACTATTACATTGCTAAAAGTGGCAAGCCCGGAAACACAGGCGTTACAGAAACTCCTGGGCCAGACGCTCCCTCTCCACCTGGGGAACGTACTCATCTTGGAACATGGCAGTGAACCTCTCCCAGGTCACTGCCGCAATCTCAGCAGGCGTGAAATGCGCCGTCACAAACTTTCACCAGTCCTTCGCTCCCAAGCGAAGCTGGTTCAGCGCGAACCGGACCTTCAAATGCTCAGGAGATGAGCAAGTGAAGAAACACCCCTCTATATCAGATATCCACATCATAGCTGCCACCGGATCCTGGGTCCCATCAAAATCTGGTGGTTTTGTGTTGCTGAACTCCCGGAACAGCAACGCATCACCACCTTGCGGCCTCGCGGCAGCAATAGCTGCGGTGGGCGCTGCAACAGCAGCCTCAGAAAGAGCGGCATAACGCTCATCAAAGGTCTCAATCAGCATGGTCTTAATAGACCCAAACATCTCCGATATCTTTGCCCTGATGGCCGCAGCCACCTCCTCATGGATGATCCGGCGGATCTCCTCATCAATGGTACCACTGCTCTCAGGCATCAAACGTGTCCTCACCATGATCTACCTCTGAAATACAACATACGATAAATTAGAACCCATTCGAGCATACTCACACTCGTCAACTCTTTCCTCCTTGATCCTTGGTATTCCAAAGATTCTTACTTGGGCTTTACACCGCTTTGGTGCTTTCAGTAGTACAGGCCCAATACTACTGTCCGCACCGTATCAGAATACACCCCAAGTCTTCCTCTTCGGATCCCAAATTTCAAGTACTCTATCATGCATAGACCACTCTCTAATAGATCTCTCATAAGCCCCTCGCTGCTATCTACTCACTCTCAAGCATCTCATAGCAGCTAACCTCTTCCTAGGCTAAGGCATCACAAATCAGGCCACTCTAGTCCTAATAGGAATACCTAGCCTACTCTAGCATGCGAATACATCATATCAATATCAATATCACATAACATAAAGGTATTTTGGGAAATCACCGTTTGGGAGCGGACTGATCGTACACACAACTCTGCTCTGCGTTTTTTTCAAAAATCTTTTACTCTTTTAGAAAATAATTCTCAAATCCTCAATTTGAGTTCAAATACGCCCGAAGGTGTACTCGAATCCCTCAAACCAAAGCTCTGATACCAACTTGTAACACCGTGAATTTCAAAATAATTTTTCGCAAAGTATAAAAAACATTTCTCATTTAATTTTCATAAAACATCAAGTTTAAAATCCCAATTCACATCATACAAAATCCCAAGATCATATATATATCAAAAATCTCATGCGTGTGTACAGATCAAGCCGGCGCCTTCCCACGGTCATTGCTAGTACCTGAAACAACAACACTAACACTGTAAGCACAAAGCTTAGTGAGTTCCCCAAAATACCACACATAACACATATTAGCCACTCGAGGCTATAACTCTATGGGTCCGTGCACCCAAACTCTGTGAACCCTCAGGTTCTAACTCTGTGAACCTTCCGGTTCCAACTCTATAAACATGCACAGCATAAATCACATAGAAATTATGCAGTACAACACATCACATACATATAGCGTACAAATACTCTGTCACATAACTCTGATTACCTACTCAAGGTAAAGTATAGTGAGAAGACTCACCTCATGTATCTCGATAACTCGCGAATCCTGGAAATCACTCGTGCTCGATCCTCCGAGCTATAATCCTCCTATGACATCATATGTCTCTAATTAACACTTTTACCACTAAGGTTGACTACCCCTATCAAGTCAACACTGGTCAACTCTGGTCAACGGTCAACGGTCAACGGTCAACTTTGACCGGACTCGGCGAGTGCACTAGGGCGACTCGGCGAGTCTAAGCGTTTTCACCAACTCTCTAGGATTCCCTTTCTGACACATCGAGTACTCCCCTGACTCGACGAGTTCAACCTGGCATGAATCGCGGGGCCACCACGACTCAACTCGCCGAGTCTCAAGAACAACTCGGCGAGTTCCAGTTCGACTCTGACCACCTGTCAACCCTTTCTAACTCTCCCTAACTCACTGAGTTAACCCATAACTCGGCAGGACCACTCGCTGAGTGGTTAAGGGCAATCTTCATGCTACTCGCCGAGTCTGTTCTTTGGACTCGGCGAGTCCATGCCATGCATCAACTCAAACTTGCTTCTGAGGTCAGATCCGCTCCAACAACTCATAGATCTGGCCCTCCTAAGCTCATTCATCATGTAAAGTTCATATCTTGGTGCTCATAACACACCCCATGACTCATAAATGGTATTTTGACCTCAAGCACAAAGACTCCAATCCAAAACCCCCATGGATTCATAAAAAGCTTGGACAAAGGGACACTCTGGACCTCCTAGGGTCCAGATCCAGAACCTAACTCGCTTAAGGGACCAAGGAAGCACTAGATCTAGCCACAAAAGGGCTCAATAAGCCCTAAATCAACATAAACATCAACATAACAGAGAATGGCTCAAAGATAGTACCTCCAATGTGATGTTCTGGACCTCAAATCTTCAGGAAGTGGATCCTCTTGTTTCCCTTTGGCTATTGCTTCCTTTCCCTTGTAAGATAACACCTCCAAGGTCAATAATGGCTCCTTGATTTACTCCAAACACTCAAGCTCGCTAGGGTTTCACTCAGCGGACTGGTGAGCACAAATGACGGCCTTAAGGCCCTTTAAATAGGTCCCAAACCCGAGAAATTAGGGTTTCATTAAATAACGCGGACTCGCCGAGTCCAGGCGCGAACCCGCGTCCAGAACCGCGATCCTACTCGGCGAGTTTGAGCTCCAACTCGCCGAGTCCCCTCACAAAACACCAAAAATATATGCATAAAAGATACCTGGAAATCCGGGCTGTTACAATCAACTTATTACTTGTATTATAACAAAAGTTGTCCTATGCACCAAGCATGTACACTCTGTTTACCTATGGTCCATTCTTTGTGAAATTGATCAATTTAAAACATTTCCAATGATGCTCATTTTACACTATCCCTAATCCTTATCGTTGGTGTAAGAACAAAATTCTCACCACTAATAGAATATGTTAGATTCTAACATTTTATGCAACGTTCCTTTCGTAATGTCACAACACCAAAGCCACCAAGACTTTGGCAATGATATTACAAAGTGCTCTATTGGAGATTGTTACAAGAAATTTCCATAGATGTGAAGTCTCACATTCAAAGTACATTCCTTTGAACATCCTTTTTGCATAAAAGTTTCAAATCTAGACATAAATTCTTAACGTCCAACTACCAATACGGAAACATTTCCATATTTTCCATACGAAAACTCATTATTAATATAATCATATCTAATCATAATAATGCCATTATGGTCCATCCGTTACTATACTTCCAACTGCCCACAATTGACCAATCCTCGGCGAACCTTAGTTTGCACTTGACAGTTGTTTAATTATTTTAGTCAAATCTAGTTCTAGTCCCATTTCCTCTTAATGCCCTAGGCATTTGGAAAATTTTAGAACGGTCAAATATTATAGCATATGCAATCGATCATATACCCGAAGCATATGGGACACGATTCATAATGAAAAACGTGATACTTTACCAGTTCCTTGCTATAATATTGCCATATATAGAATCCTTTTAAGTTGAATCTTTTCAACATAACATCCATATATGTCCTTTGACTAAATTTGATTAAAATTTCTCGATCCAAGCTTTTAGATTTCAAAACGAAGTATAATATTCTCTCCCTTATTATAGCAAAACAACTATTCAACCTTTGCAACTTTGCGAATTGAAACTTTGTTTTCTATAATTAATATTGCTAACTTGCAACACTTAAAATAATAATCATGCTCCCACTAACATGATAATTATCTCCATACCAGCATAACATTTATGCTCCTACTAGCTTTGACACGTATTCAGAAAATAGTTGGACTTCTAGAAATCAATACGTATTGACTTCCAAAGTTCAAATTTCTAATACGACATGCTTCGATAAGCCTTTATCTAAGATTCTCAACCTCATACACATTTCCTTAGAGAGCTCACATGTGTGTCTAAACCATTTTAGAACTTATAAGAATAAGTCTTAAATGTTCAAACTAATTTCCAAATCTCACAATTCGAATTATGAAGAGGGATGTTGTAATCATAATCGAATTTGAGAATACAATTTACACGATTGCTATCTCCTTAAAATCTCTCTTAGTGAAAGCATTTCCTCACAATCATTTTCATGAAATAGAGAGAAACCTTATGACACATAGATTTTATGGTGTATGTGTTCTTATCCATGTGAATTTGTCATAACCATAATCATAAGATAATGTTTATGTCAAATCCAAACTCGTATGGACTGAAATTGTTCATTCTTAATTTCTTGCCATCAAGGGTCCCACCATCGCTTCCAAGTTATTTAGCAACTCACTTATACTATTCAACGTACTTTCATTGAACAAGGTGCTTGCCCTTATGCACTCAATTGAGAACTTGTAGAACTCATATACATAAGTAACTTTATTGGAATGGCATAGAAATAAAATTTTGTCAACACAATAGGTTACAACCCTCAAGTCTTGCGCTAGTGTCTAATAGGTTTACTCTTGATTAGTTCTTGAACCTTTTTCAAGATCATTTAGACTCCCACTGACCTCTTGACATATAACATTATCTTATCAAGAAACATTTCTTGACAAACAAATATTCAAGAGTTGGTGTGGATTCTTATCAAGACAAACCACTACACCTAATTTGTCTTAGTTGGTATTTGTCTTTATCCAAGACATCACAACTTACCAATTTCAAACATGCAAGAGTAAGAAAAAATAATTTTATGCTTCACATTTGATGAGTGTGTTAGAACTTCTTAAGATGTGTCATTCAAGTCACAATCTTGGAGTATGACTCTAGGACTTGATTTTGGAACGAAGTATGAGTCATCCTTTTGATTTAACCATTTCAACAATTTTCGATTCATCTTCTTAGCCATACCAGTGCACTAAGGTTTACCTATAAGGATCAATTGTGATATGTTTTCATAATCAAAGAGACAATCATAAAACATGATTCAAAAGTATTCTCCCATCTTTTCGAAATAGAGAAACTTTTATCTTTCTGTCTAATTGATTCTTTTTATTTGTTCAGCAATTCATTGAAACTTTTTAATGATTCAGAATTATACTTAATCTTGTAAGAATAACCACATTTACTAGGATCCAACACAATATTCTACAATTTGGAAGAGGGATGTCGTAATCTAAATTGCAGAACATTTGAAGGTAGGTAAATGACGATTTACCAATTTCCACCATGAAAAACGAAAATTGAAAAATTAAGTTTTAAATGATTTGAAACTCCTAGATCTTTTGAGATCCATTGAACTTTTTAATGGCATGTTTAAATCTCGAGTGTGCCCTTCGTTAGTGATTGGGATGCTGAGGATCACAAATAAGTCGTGGATAACCATGCAAATATAGATGGTGCCCCTAATGTTACAGTCACCTAATCGATATTCCGGTTAACCACGCACGCTCCATCGATCTATGTCAAAAATCGAGTAACACTTTGCCACCTTTGCTTAGAGCTCAATTAGTGTGTCGGTTAACCACACACGCTCCACTAACGTCTTAACAAGGGTACAAAGGGTAATTTCATGGAATAGCACCAACTCCGCATTTTTCCTAAAGTAACTAAGATTTGGGAATTTATAAAACATTTAGTTACTTCGTATTTCATTATACTTATAATGGAAGGTTGTGTCCTATCCTACCCGTTCGTCTAACGACCCTCCACTAGTCAAGAGTGCGGTGGGTAAGAGTGGATACCCAATGACGGTCATTTTACATGCCTCTTCCTTAAACAACCCTTATAGACTAACTTCGTGAATGAGGCCAACTAACAATAAGACTGACATTTACTTATACATATATAATATTAGACTTTTGATTTTATATATAGTATAAGGGTGTATTTTACACTTTTAAAATACTATGTGGTCTAATTTAATAAATTATACCTTTTAATTTGATTAAATATAAACCATGTCATTATGGGTTTATTATTTCTCTTTTAATTATACATTTAATTAACTTAATAAAACCATAAGGGTGTATTTTGAACTTTTCAAAAAACTAGGATTTTAGAATTTAACATTTAAAAATTAGAACTTTTAATCAAAAATTTAAATTCCAAAACTTGAGGACAAGTTTTGAAACTTTTCAAAACATTAGGGTTTAGAATTTAAACATTTCAAAATTAAACTTTTTAATCAAAAATTTAGATTCCAAAACTTGAGGGCAAGTTTTGAAAGTTTTCAAAACTATCTAGATCAAATTACAAATAATTTAATTAATCAAATAATTGGTAATTATCTAAATTTGACCTAATTCAATTTTATGGCAAAATAATCCAATCAAATAATTCAAATAAATCAAGTTTATCATATAAGGCAGTGATTATCTAATTAATTGACAATTATCTTCTATTTTGGAAAGGATAATCACTCCAAATTAATAAAAATCGGATTTTATCAATAAAAAACGTTTATGGTAATTATCTCATGCCAAAACAGCTCAAAACCCCGAAAACCCCCTGTCTGACCCTCAGACTCGTCGACTCAGGGTTGAACTCATCGAGTATCCAATGAACTCGGCGAGTCTAGGCATCAGAAAGTGATTTTGTGCGTTTTTCATCCATGAACGATTATTAAAGCATCAAATACATCAAACAAATAGCCTAGGATCTAATACCACTGATGGGTTATGAGCACTGCATCAATCCTATGGTGTACATGCAAACCCTAAAGCTTTAGATCTAGTTTGTCTAACGAACATGCAATAATCATCCATAGCTCATAAACCCTAATTCTAGCAAATAATAATCGAAATTGACAAAAGAATAGAGTTTAGATCTTACCTTGATTGTTATGTTACAATAACAATTCGAATCCTTCTTGTAATTGATTTATGAAAGCCTAGTGCCTCAAATGTTGCACCTTTAATGGAGTCACAAACACCATATGCAACAAGATGAACAAGGAGAGAGGGAGGAGGCACCAAAAGCGTCCAAGAACCCTTTATGGATTACTTCCCCATGTTTTCGGGGCCTTAGGGGTCCCTTATATAGGTAGGCTATTAGGGTTTTCAACCAGGAAACCCTAATATGACTAGTTAGGCCCTAGGCAGCCCATGGACTCACTCCTTAGAAGCCTTGGACGAATTCTAATGGGTTTCCCCATAGATTTTGTCCACTCCAACTTCTATGGAGTCCATTAGCCCATTTATGCAACTATCTTATAATTACACAATCAGTCCCCTTTATTTAATTAATCTCTTTTAGCCACAAAATGGATTCTTATTAGTTCTTGACTAATATTAATTAGACAATATGATTTCTCTTTTAATATATTATTCTATAATATATTAATAAATCAAAATTAATCCTTTTTCTCCTTAGTTCATCCTATCAGTTGCTATGGTGAAGGCAGCCCAAAAGGACCATGCTCACAATCTGGTTATGTACATACCAAAATAGTTATGGGCTTAGACACCTAATCCAACAATAAGTTCCATGATTCTGCTAACTCACTCTGATCAAAAGTGAGCTTGCTTTTCTTTTGAGGAGGGCCTATAGTATCACCGGCTGCAGAGGAACTTCGAGCTTCAGAGTTAACAACTACCCTTATTAACTTGGGCACCATCGTCATAATCAATGTCACTATTTGTTCCTTAAGGAACCAATTGAGAAAACTCCCCCTTAAAACAATAACTAGGATAGATGACGTTTAATGGAATAATAGAAACAATAGCTTTTTGCATCAAACCAAGATCCAGAAATCCTTCATAGTCATCAGCTTCTGATTGGTCACCAGGGTCTGGAACATCATCTGGAATAGGTTGATCACAAGCAACATCATCATCAGGAGTATCAGAAAAAGCAATCGTCTCTATAGGATCAAATTTAGTTGAACTCCTTTCAGTCATCTCTAGCTGAGATGCAATAACCATTTGCATTGGTTGAGGACCTTCTTGATTATTCTCCCCTTTTTTGGCAGTATCAAATTAGGGAGGAGACAAAGTTTCTAGAGGAGGATGTGATGGTGGAGGAGGGTTTGTTGATAGAGGAGGAGGTGGAGGAGGATTATCACCTGGAGAGTTTGGTGGAGTGTCATCATCATCTTCACCATCCAAGGCCATAAGTCTCTTCATTGTAGCAACATTCCTTTCAAATTTAGTCAATATTTTATTCATTGACTGAGTCAACTGCACAATTAAGGAGAGTTGGGAAAGCACGACAGTTTCAAATTTGGAGCTAGATTCTCCTTGGTCACCCTTATGAAGAACAACAACATTAATGGGTGATGGTGTAGAAGGAACCATTTCAGTTTGATGAATTGTATCAACTTGAGGAGAAGGAGATGGCGTGTGTCACACCCCAAAACCAAGAACGGCGGAAACGTTCTGGGGCGGAGGACGTCATGTATAGTATCACAACACAGTAAATGTAAATAAGCAAACAACATCATCCATTGCATTAAATATATAGTTTTAATACAAGTGTGTTCTGTACAGTTATAGACACCAAAAATAATGTAACGCAAAATAATATGAGATGAGTCTTGAATGCACTCCATCTTCTCAAAAGCTGGCCTCGGTACCTGTCTACTGATGACCTGAGAATACAAGTTATTTTGAAAGAGTTTATCAGCATTAAGCTGATGAGTTCATAAGTATTTTAGTGTCAATGTTTGTTGTTAGAACGTTTGAACCTGTCTCAATGTATAAGTTTGTAAAAATGTAAGTAAATGTTTGAAAGTGTTTGTAAAAGTTTGAATCTCTCAGAAAACCCTATATTTTCTATTAAAGTAACCTTCTACCAAGGCTTAACTGTTTTGTAAACTCGTCTGTTGTAAAAGTGTGTAATTACCCAAGTATAACTATCATTTGATAAAATATAGTTTGTACATTAATGCTTAAGTGAGATTATCACCAAAATATGTAATGGGTAAATCATTGTAGTATTGTAGCTTTGTATAATAAGAACTACTGTTGTACTAATTACTACTACCTTAAACCGGATTTATATTAAGGTATAATGTGATAAATTGCACCATGCTATCGACTGGTAACAACGACATAATGAATGGTCATAATAAAAAGAAATGATGTTTGGCACCCGCAGACCTGCAGGTCCGGCTGTAGCTAGCAGCAAGGTGTAGGATAGTCAATCCAGTATAGATCTATACGCAAACTCACGCTCTCCCTCCAAGAGAATTCTGGCTACAACTCGGGCCATGACATTTAAGGCATGCTCCGACACAGTGGATCACAATTGTTAACGTATTCATGTATATGTAATGTTTCTCGTTCTAGTATAGTGGTATAAGTACTTGTTTCTAGTATAGCTGTATATGTACTTGTTTCTAGTATAGCTGTATATGTACTTGTTTCTAGTATAGCTGTATATGTACTTGTTTCTAGTATAGCTGTATATGTACTTGTTTCTAGTATAGCTGTATATGTACTTGTTTCTAGTATAGCTGTATATGTACCTGTTTCTAGTATAGCTGTATATGTACTTGTTTCTAGTATAGCTGTATATGTACTTGTGTTACCCCGATGGTAACTAACTATTGATGTACTGATAAGTATGAATATGGAAGTACTTTTATGTCTATACATGTATATATGATATATAAGTAATATGGAAACGACCTTCGGATGGTCAACCGAAATCCCACCAGAACACATCCAAATCGAGAAAAAGGAAATTGGGCGGATGGCCTTCCTAAGCCCTTTAAACATTATTTATATATCTATACATATATGGTCATGGAATTGAATATATAAAAGCATAAATAAGTTTTCATAAGACATTTGAAGCATAAATATAATTTCAAGAGAAGATCGACTTGATGTCGATCTATAAAACAATTTGAAAGCATAAGTTGATAAAACAGTTTAAGTATAAGAAACATTTGTTTGAATCACAGTTTGAAAATAAGTTTGGATAGTAAAAGAGTTTGTAAAACATTTCAAAGTAAAGCAGTTTGATAAACAGTTTGAACAGTGGTAAAAATCGTTGTTTTCCTAGTTATTAATCACATGTGATTAAATGCAATCACATGTGATTGAAGCAATAACTATAAGTATTTGACTTGTATCCCCCCCATAAAGTATTTAAAACATTTAAAATCATTTTAAAGGTTGATTAAAGGGGTATGAACTCACTTGTGGTGAGTCGTTTGAATTGCAGTGTCGGATACCGTGCTAGGTGGCAAACGGAGACTTGTTTACACGCACGAGCCTAGTTATCATATAATAAGCATATATATAACTAATTAGACAAATAATAACTTAATAAATAAGTTAAGACACTTAGGAACATGTAAACACTTTTTATAAGTGTTTAAGGTCCAAATGGTTGCATCTAAGTTGCTACAGGACAAGGCAAAAAGGTTTGAAACATCAAATGGCTTTGCATAAGAGTTCACCACCCAAAAAAACCCACCCTTTGGAGTTTACGGCCGTAAACTCATGGGTTTATGGCCGTGAACTCCTCACATGGTGGTTTTGGGTGTTTTAAAGTGTTATCTTGATCCTAGAACACTCCTAGCCTTGTTGGAATAACACATGAAGTAGTTTAAGGCCCTAGAATGCTCCATAGGGGAGTTTACGGCCAAAGGACCTTATCCCCTAGAGTTTACGGCCGTAAACTCCTATGGGGTGTTGGTTTTAATTCATTTGAGGCCCTTGCATGTGTAGGATAGCTTCTATACTTTTATCTAAGGCTAATGGGGACAAGAGGCACACATTTGTGCCTTCACTTGGAGTTTACGGCCCAAGATATGTTCCTTGGCCGTAAACTCCTTTTAAGGAGTGATTATGATGCCTTTTGTTCTCCATTCAAGTCCCATGTGTTCAAGGTAATTGTCTTTAAGGCCTAAGGTGTGATTGTGGTGCATTTTACCCTTAGAAAAGGGGTTTACGGCCCAAGGGATATTCTTGGCCGTAAACTCCTACAAACTTATGATTTTGAAGGGTTTTGATGTCCAAAATAGGCACAAGCTTGTTAGGGTTAAAGTCCTTAAGCATTAGGGGTTGATTAGGGCACTAAATGCCCTTGAAAAGGGGTTTACGGCCCAAGAGAAGTTCTTGGCCGTAAACTCCTATTACTTGGGTTTCTTGGATGATTTCTAGTCTATAAAGATCATACACAAATTCCTTGATAAGTTGCCTAACATGGGGATGGGTCTAGGAAGCCTTAATGTTCCATTTTGGAGTTTACTCCCCAAGAACGTTCTTGGGCGGTAAACTCCCGGATCTTGCAATCTAAACATGTAATTGATGTTATAAAGCATCTAACAAGTATTGAAACACATTTAGTAAAGTAGACTCACAATCTGGGATGAAAACCCGAAGATCCGTCAGAGAGAATATGGCTTTTCTCTATTTGGAATTGTAAATAATGAATTAATTTAATTCAGAAAACTATTTATAGTCCTGGAATATTTTGACAGAAAATATTTTTATTCCCGATATAGGACTGTAACATTATGAAACTTGAAATGCTCTAATTTCACAAAACCAGAAGCATCCACTCTCCTGATATCTCCTTAAACATAAACCCTAATGTACACAAACTTGTTCGGAAAAGTGTGAAAATCACAGAAACTGGACTAGCTTCTATTGGATAGATAATGTTTGTACAATGGAAATTTCGGGTTGTCACAGCGTGGGAGAGGGTTCATCCTGGATCATTGGCTCAATAGTATCTCCAATGAGAGGGGTTGATCCACAATGTTTAATGTCACCACTAGGAGAAGTAGATGAAAATGTACGTGCTTGTTTTTCCTTGGAGGAGAGTTCATATTCTGAGTGAAATCATCTCCCAAGTCAGTTGCGGGATTATCTTCATCTTTATCAATGTTTTCTCCCTTATCATCTCCTTTTTGATGATCAGCTTATGAACTCATTATCATCACCTTCTTTATCACCATCATCATCATCATCCTCTTCAGAGTCTTAGGATTCAACCACATAGGGATTTTCAATCCGCTTTTGCATTTTTGCAGTCATAGACATATCATCAATAGATGGGGTAGTATTAATGATTTTTGAGGAAAGAGCAGGAATGGGAATGATGATCCCATGGTTTTCAACATAACTTTCTGCACAAGACAGGATCAACCAAAGACGGTGTGGGTAGGGAACATGCACTAGTCTCGTGTTTCCAGAACAACAATCAATCGGTTGATCAAGAAAGATTTTAGAAAAATCCAGCTTCTTGTTGTAAACAATGGCACATAAGATTCTTTGCCCAATGAGATTTTACTTATCCAAACTTCAAGTCTTGTGACCAAGATATTTTCCAATCACACCAGTTAAATACTTTCATCCTGCATTGAAACATTAACGAAGAGTGTTCCTATAGTGATCACGAGTGAGGCCCTCGAGTTTGAAGTTATACCCTAAGTTTTCACAAACAGTCTTGTAGCTATCTTCAGAATGAGTTTAAGAGTATTTATCATACAGAGGATGGCGAAGAGCAGTTCAAATGGTTTCCATATTAATAGTAACCCTATATTGACCATATCTAATGGTTCAAGCAATAGAACCAACGGAGCATGTGTAGTAGAACTCACATACTTGTTTAGGGTAGAAAGGTTCTGAAAAGTCACAGAATGCATACTGAAGTGGATCGCTTTTGAAGAAATCGACAAAATATTTGATTCCAGAATTCACGACCTACTTTGGGATCTCATCTGAGAACGCCACATTTGTTGACTGAATGATGATGGTGGCATCAGAAGCATGAGGACCTTTGATGACGTTAGCGCTGGGTGCAAACTCGTACAAGAACATTTACATGGTGAGAGTTGTAAGGAAGATGACGATTGAGAGCTTTTTTTAGAGAATGCCAATTGCTGTTGAATTGCCTATCAAATTGACCTAGGATAATGAATAATCCCCAATTTATACCTAGGTAGTATCTTCCTTTTTACGTAATCATGAGAGCAGAGATATGCACCGTAAAAATCTCATATCCCAAGATAATGATGAACTTCTTTTATGTCATTTAAAAGGTTACTGTTTGGATAAGATAGATACTTTAGACATGCCATCAGTATCAGTTTAGTCAATAAGTGAGAAGATCGATGATTATTTAGTTAGTTTCAGATGTCTCTTGATAGCAAGGGTTAAGTCTACCATTCACTGACATACTGTTTTGAGATTTCATCGGTGTGTGGTTTCATACGTTGAATCATATATCCCTTTTATTAGAAGAAATATGGTAAGAATGGATAGGTGTGTGCAATATATCACGAACAATGATATACCCATCGGCACAAATTTGTCAAGCTCTCATCACCGTATGGTGCATTATGCTAAGTCATAAAACTTTAGAGAAGAATGAAAGGACAAGAATGGATTGTTTCAGTCAAGTTGTGGTGAAATCAACGTGAATCATTAACAGTGTTACTTATCAACAATGAGTGGTTTAAACTTCCGTATCATAGACTAAGTTTCAATCTTGAATCACAGATTCACCATTAATTCATAAAGGTACCATGTCTACCTCAAATTAGGAAGTCAGAGACATGAACAACTATTTGTCATTTGAGGACCTGACAAGTATCTCTTATGTTAATGACTATGCAATCAGAGTAAGCCGTTGGGTTATGCTTAATGTTCTAGCAGAATATGAGACTTGATGCATACGGAAAGCATGCTTCTAGGGACAATGTCACACCCCGAAACCAAAGGCGGAAACATTTCGGGGTGGAGGACGTCATGAATATCACAACCAATGTACATAGTAAGCATAGTAAACACAAAACTTTACATTACATAGATTCATTTACATTGTCTGAAAACAAAGAGTTGCATGTGTTATACATACATATATATATATATATATATATATATATATATATATATATCATATGAATAAAAGTAAAGACGTGTCTTCTACGTACTCCGTCTTCGCCAAAAGGATCTCTGGTACCTGTCTAATGTGGACCTGAGAATACAAGCAGTTTGAAAATCAGCATAAAGCTGGTGAGTTCATAAGTGTTTTGTTTTCTGAAAATGAACATGTTTCCTTTAGTTTTCTAAAAAGTTGTTATCCAAGAAAATCCCATATTTTCTTATAAAGACAGTTTAGTTAAAGTTCTAAATTTCCGTTAAATACAACAGTGTATAGTTTAATACATAAAACTATATATTGAAAACCACTGGGAATTACCATCCAGTACAATAGTAGATATTTTTAATACATAAAAATATTGATTGAAAACCATGGGAATACCATCCCGTACTAGATATAAGATAGTTTTAATACACAAAAACTATAGATTGAAAGTCATGGGATTACCATCCCGTACTAGATATAAAACCATGGGAATACCATCCCGTACTAGATGTAAGATAGTTTTAATACACAAAAACTATAGATTGAAAGTCATGGGATTACCGTCCCGTACTAGATATAAAACCATGGGAATACCATCTCGTACTTGATGTAAGATAGTTTTAATACACAAAAACTATAGATTGAAAGTCCTGGGATTACCGTCCCGTACTAGATATGAAACCATGGGAATACCATCCCGTACTAGATATAAAAACTATATACCAAAGATAGATATGAAAATCCATGAATAAACTTATATTAATACGTATTGTGAGTCGGGTAACCATGCTAATACGACACCGAGACCTCCTTGACGTTCGTCAGACGTCGGACGATATCCAGAATTTGTCACCCCAGGCGTGCCCGCCTAACTGTAGCTAGCAATTTAGGTGTGGGATTGTCAGTCCCGAATAGATCTATTCACAAATTCCACGCTCTCCCTCCAGGAGACTCTGGTTACACTTTCGGGGAGGATTTACTGATAACCCAAAGGGTTTAATAAAGATGAATCTCACAAGCTAGTATTAAATTATTCACGGTGTTCTCAGACGTTATCAAACATACTAATCGTTTTGAAACATAATACAGCGAAAACAGTTAAATACAATGGAATTATATGGCAATATACTCTAAATTAAATAGAGATAAACTGAATCAGACATAGTTTATCTATTAACTTTACATAAATTTGTGCTCGTAAAACAAGAACTAAAGATCCCAAATTATTCCCATAATAATTTGATTGATTTGATTGTTTCCTTTACTGTAATTGAAATCCATGTATTTATATTCAAATAAACATCCATTATGCTCCGCATAATACATAAGGGGTAAAGATATCTAAAAGTTAGCCAAATATTTATAGAAGTACATCAGTTTTAGATTTTGAAAACATTTATAATTTGCTTGTATTCCCCCCTGAAAACATTAAAAAACACGAAAAAAGGCGTAGGGTATGAACTCACCACTCGAGGAACGTGTCGTCTAGGATGCTAAGTGTCAGATCGGGGCTTGATAACATGTGAGGTTCCTATGTAATATGAAATGATACACAATTGTATCTAATTAGACTTCAAACCACTAATTAGATAAGAGTAAACATTTCTAGACGCGAAAATACTTCAATTCAAGTGTTTGGAGTGACCCGGGTAGCATCTATGGACGAGTATGGCTTGGATATGGAGTTTAATCTTCAAGAGTAAACTCCTTTAGGAGTTTACGGTCCAAATGAACCATTCCCTATGAGTTTACGACCGTAAACTCATGGTGGGGGTGTTCTTGGCTGCTAAATAGCCTTATAACTCATGAGGGGCGATGCTAGGCTTGGTTTTAAACGCATTTGAATGAGATTTGAACATCCTAAGAACCATTTGAGGAGTTTACGGCAGTAAACTATGAGTTTACGGCCGTAAACTCTTATGTGCCATGTCTTAATGTGTTTTTGGTGGTTATAGGTCACTACAATGCACAAAGGAAGGTTCTAGGGTTGATTCCATGGCTTAGGAAGTGATTGGGACTTGAATTGACCTTGGAAAAGTAGTTTACGGTCTATGAAGATGTTCTTGGGAGTTTACTACCTTAAACACATGAGTTTAAAACCTTAAACTCATGTTTGTCCATGATTCATGGGTTTTAGTGGTTGTAGGTTAAGCATACAAAGTTCTAGGTCCAATTCCAAGCCATACCAGGTGTTAAAGGCACTTTAACACCCATTGGAGGAGTTTATGGTCTAAGGAGGTGTTTTTATGATCCAAGAATGTTCTTGGGCAGTAAACTCAAGTTTTTCCCATTACTGTATGTTTTGGTGCATTTCTTGAAGGATTATAAGGTTCTATGCACTCATGGAAGTTCATGGAGGCTTTTGGAGGTGTTTAAGGGGCAATTTAACACTTTAAAAGGCGTTTAAGGTCTATGAATGAGGGTTTACGGTCCAAACATGCTCTCGGACCATAAAATCATGTTTACCCCCTAAATGGTAAGATTTTGGTGCTCTAAGTCCATTCCTGAAGTCCAAAGGTCTTAACTAAGCACTAGAAGTGGTTTGGAGGGGTTTTGGGGCTTCAAACCCCTCTTTAGAGGTGTTCACGGTTTTGGGAGGTGTTCCCAACCGTAAACACATGTTCATTAGTGTTTTGGATGATTTAAACATGAATTTGCATACCAATCAAGTTAGACAACAAGTTAGGATAGATTGCTTACCAAATTGAGACTTGAAAGGGGGTTTTTGGATCAATCTCGAGTTCTAGAGAGAGAGTAGTGAGAGAAAGTTATGAGATGGGCAAAAGGCTTTAAATGAAGGTCCACTCATCCTTTATATAAGGGTTGAGTTTGTGGCCCGGAGGAAATCTACCCGATACTGACGTTAGACGAGGCTTTTGGTCGCACCCGATTAAGTTGTTGTAACCCAACGTGGTCGAAACTATAAAATTTCTAAATAATAATTTAGAATATTTTCTTGAGTTATTATCATGTTTGAACACCCATTAATTTATAATAAACGACCCAAATTTAAAGACTTAAGTTAATAACAAAACGGAAACAATTCGAAAACGACGAATTTTATTGACAGAACGGGTTACAATGACGGAAAGAATTTCGGGTTGTCACAGACAAGGTTAAGTAAAGAAGATTAACTTAATAATAAACACCCTAGCCTTTTATCAATATTTTTCACTTGGACTAGGCTATCTCACTTCCGAGAGTTTAGACAATGTTAGACAATCAGTGTGAGATGGTCATTCAATTTTCTCAGCAGATGGTCTTGCTGATGAGAGACTTAAAGAGATCTAGTCACATACATCAGCATGCTTCTAGGGACGATGATGTGTCATAAGTTGCATACTAGGCTCAAATTGCCACCGTCAGATTCCTTTTATATAGAATGGTACAAAATGATAATATAAGAATACAAACAAAAGAATTATTCAAACAATTAATAGTTTAAACAGAAAAATATGCAGATTTATTAGAAAATTGATAAAAACTTGATCCATCAAATCTTTGGAATTGAACAGTCACTAATGCCCTTCCATTTTCCGAGATATCTACAGCTTGAAATTTCAGATATAAAAGAGAACAAACAAGATCAAACATATCACACAAATAACACAAATCATAGAAAACAAGAGAGAGAATGCCTTTAGTCATTAAGGTTCTTCAGATCGATTCTAAGCTTCATGTTCACCAGGAACAAAAGAAGAACATTACTCAGTCTTTGTTACCAATGAGTTAAGGGGATTCAATCGTTGTAACCTTCGAGTTATAAGAGTCATCGAGACAACACTCTAAGGTTCCATTGATTGAGATCCCTGGAGGAAGAGAAGATGGGATGGTTGTATCCTTGAATGCGCCTTTGGAACTTTGAGGTGATGAAGTTATAGTGTCAGCTTCTCAGGAAATTAGTCAATCCATGACACCTAACTACATCTCATCTCATTGAAACAAAAATAGGTTGTTCAAGACATAAGAGATATGTTCCAAGAAGACCACTTGGTGACACAGTCATCCCCCATCTTATCTTATCAGCGTGAGCATCGGTGATGGTGTGAGAGTTATTGGTGTTGAAGAAAAGATGTAAAGTCAGCGTCAATAGGCTTTCACAAGGGGAGTGATGCATTTAAGGAATGACATGTTGAGTCCTTCAGAGTAGATCTGTAAGAGGGGGTCACTATTGATAGAGGAGATCATGTAAGAAATGTTAGCAGAAAAGAATAGTGTATTCACAATGTACACTTCTTTGGTAAGGAATAAAAAAAATTAATACAAACAACACAAAATATAAATTAAAAAGCAGTGCAACTTATGTTCAATGTTTTAAAAATAGCAAGGCATAAAACAAAAAGTAAAGTATCAGCATCAAACTTAACAAATCATACCATATAAATATCGTTCTCCCCGAGAACAGAGAGCAAGATTTTGTTGTCAACATCAAACACTTTTCCCTCATGATGGTCAAAAAGAACTTTGTAAGTAGCGTCACAAAGTTGACTGATGGAGATGAAGTTGCATTTCATTCCTTCTACATAGAATAAGTCCTTCAGCTTAAATGTCTCGCACTCAAAAGCTCCAACACCTGAAACAACTCTTCCACTATTGTCACTAAACGTCATCATTGTACCATCTTTCTTTGCAAAATCTTTTAGGAGAGACTTGCAACTCGTCAGGTGTCTAGAGCTTCCATTGTCTAGGTACCAAGTCTGACCTTTATTTTGACCTGATTCAACGTCAACGTGAGAACTATCAGCACCACATAAGCCATCAGGGGAATCATCTACAAGTGTCATGAGACCCTTAACGTTCAGCGCCTCATCTTGAGATGTCTCTTCTTCATCCACCCAGTCTTCATAATCTTCCCGTTTAGCAATGAAATCCTTTGGCGAAGAGATGTTTTCTTTCTTCATATGAGCCACCAGCTTCTTATACAAGACTTCATAGTTCTCAGGACTCTAGGCTTCTTTCTTTTCCTTGCAATCCCTAGCAAAATGATCAAGTCTTTCACAATTTAAAACAGTTACCCGAGCCTTTCTTCTCTTAAGTGGACCTTTTCGCTGAGTTGCTTCCCTTGAATTGAACTCTTCAAACCCTGTTTTCTCTGCTTTCTTCATAACGCTTGACGATAAGTGTAGCACTGGCAACAAGCTCATCTGTGAGATCTTTATCACTATGTTCACCCTGATCTTAATTTTCTGATTCGCTGATGTACTTTATTGTTTCCTTTCGAGACATTAGGGCAACCGACTTTTCCTTATTCGAGTCCTTCATGATTTCATTATGAAGAGCTTTGGTATCTTCAAAATTTTGTAGATTACCGAACAACAAATTCAAATCCATGGAATCGATCTTCTCGCTGTTCTTAAGAACATCGATGTGATGTTCCCAACTCTTCCCGAGAGAACTGAGAAACTTTAAAACTAGCTGCGATGAGTGCTTAACGATCCCTAACCTGCGTATATCATTAACCAAACAATTAAACCTATTGATGGTTTAAGTAAGAGACTCACCTTGTTGAGCAAAGAAATGCTCGTATCTTCGCTTGAGGTTGTTGATGGTAGTGGCCTGGACTTCCAAAGTGCCTACATAAGCCATCGTCAGCGTGCCCATCATCTCCCGGGCTGATTCACAATTCTGAAAGAGATGATACACATGGTATGGAAGATAACTTCCAATAGTGGCCATGGCTATTACATCAAGACTGTACATTCTTTTGTCATCGTCGTCATAACTTGTTGTTGGCTTTTGCTTTATAGGGCCTATGAGAGCTTTTTTTTCATGGGTTGGTACATAGAAACATGGGGACCCTTTTCAACGATATTTTTCATCTCGTAGTCAACGGTTTCAAGAACCACCATGGCCTTGGTTTTCCACATGGTGAAGTTGTGTTCATCGAAGGGAGGTATTTTGTTAAGACTGAAGAGTTTGGAATTGCTTGATTTCAACATGATAACTTGAGTATATCACAAACCAAATTTAATACCAATTGAAGGTTTGTATTAAGATCAGATATACTGCAAGTATGAACAAGAAAGGTAAAAAAAACTAATCAACATGAAGTGATCAACAAAAAGTAAATAACACATAAGTTCTCCAAATGTTCCTTTCACCATGAAAAGAGTTTTTGTCTTCACTAAGAAAACGGGGTTTTCCACAAAGACAATTGACACAAAGCCACGAACTCTAGCACTAGACCTCTCTACATTAGGTTTGCCCTAATGTAGTATATATACTAATCTATACATGTATATCCCTCTGTTGACGAAATTGTATCTAATATATATATATATATATATATATATATATATATATATATATATATATATATATATATATATATATAATAACTACCTAATATACAAAATATTATAGTAGAACTAGAAGCTGATGCTGATGGATCAACATGTTATGTGTTTGACTCATCAGATCATAAGGTGTGACCTTATAGACTAGCTACCTTGTGAGACTCTAGAGCTCTTAGAGTGACATTTTGTGTGTTTTGGTGCATATTGAATAAGAAGCAGTCCATTGGAGAGGTTTTACGATCTTGGAGCTTGTGGATCCAAACATGGTTTTTCATCTAGCATCTTCTGGAGGTATAAAGCTCTAAACTGTAAGGCTCCTTAGTTTAGATCTAGATTTGGGTTATGTTTTGGTCCCATGGATTTGGATCTTGTGAGTAGGAGCTACTTCAGAATCCTCGAGCATCATTTTATCCATTTATGAGGTTATTAAGTCATAAAAATCGAGTCTTGAGGGTTTTAGTCCACCCATGCATGAATTGTTGGTCATTTTGTGAAGTTATGAACCTATGGTTTGGTTTTGGGATCTATTAATCCATGAAAAAGTTTAAAGTTGTCGAGTTTATCAGATAAGACCTTCCCATGGTTAAGATCTATGAGTTGGATGTATGGTATTTAAGAATTAAGAGCTTAATAGTGATTTTTAGGCAACAGAAGAGTACGTCGGACGTCCTAAAAAGAATACTAAAGATAGATGTCAATACCCGTAGAATTGGTGGGTCACACTACTTCATAAGCTTCACCATTATTGTCAACAAAACTTCTATAAGGTCACATCTTATGATCTGATGAGTCAAACACACGACACGCTGATATATCAACGTCGGCGTCTATATCTACAACGCTAGCGTATCAAGCTTATCAGCGTTAGCTTATAGTTTATTTATCATATTGTAATCTTTTGTATATTAGGCAATGATATAGATAAGTATAGAATAGATACATATCGGGTATCTTTGTGATAAGACTAGTTCTTAGTATAGATTAGATGCAATCCTTTCAATAAATGGATATACATGTATAGATTAGTATATATATATATATATATATATATATACACACACACACACAACATTAAGGAAAACCCTAATGATGTGAGGTTGTGATCGTGACTTTTTTTTCAATCGTATTTGTGACAAACCCATCTTCTTGGTGAAGATAAAACCCTTTCTTGGTGAAAGAACAATTTAGAGAACTTCTGTGTTATTTACTTTCTATTTAATATTTTTCTTAGACTAGTTTTATGTTTGTTATTCATACTTGAAGTGTATCCGATCGATACAAACCTTTAATTGGTATCAGAGCGGGTTTGTGATACACTCAAGTAATCATGTCGACTTCTTTTATTCTAATGCCAACTGCTTGTAACAAGATCCCCCCATTTGACAAACACAGATTCTCTGATTGGAAATCAAAATCCATGGAAGTTCTAGAGTTCATGGATTTCGATATGCTCGATGTCATCAACAAAGGTCTTATAGTTTCTATGCATTAATCATCCAATGACAGTGCATCTAGCAGTAAGCTGAAAGAGAAATTTTTATCCAGTTATAACATGCAAGAGAAAACATTGTTGGATTTCGATGTAAAGGATAGAATTGTCATTGGAAACTCACTCCCATTTTCTTTCTATCGTTTGGTCCAAATCTACTCAACTGTTCAAGACATGATGACCACACTATCATCTGCTTTTGAAAAGGAAAACTCTTTAGAAGATGAAGTTAAGTGTCTCATGCCTCAGATTGTTGAATCTCACGTTGTGACAACCCGGAATTTCCATTTGTACGAACATTATCTATTCAATAGAAGCTAGTCCAGTTTCAGTGATTTTCATACTTTTCCGAACAAGTTTGTGTACATTAGGGTTTACGTATAAGGAGATATCAGGAGAGTGGATGCTCCTGGGTTTGTGAAACTTGAACATTTAAAGTTTCATAATGTTACAGTCCAATATCCAGAATAAAAATATTTTGTGCCAAAATATTTCAGGACTATAAATAGATTTCTGAATTAAATTAATTCATTATTCACAATTCCAAATAGAGAAAAGCCACTTTCTCTCTCACGGACCTTCGGGTTTTCATCCCAGATTGTGAGTCTACTTTCCTAGATGTGTTTCATTACTTGTTATATGATTTATAACATCATTTACTTGTCAAAAATGCAAGATCCGGGAGTTTACCGCCCAAGAACGTTCTTGGGGAGTAAACTCCAAAATGGAGCTTTAAGGCTACCTAGTCCCGATTCCTTGTTAGGAAAACTGTTTAGGACTTATTGTAGGATCTTTAGAGGCTATAAATCCTCCAAGATCATAAGTCTTTTGGAGTTTACGGCCCAAGAGTTCTTGGACCGTAAACACCATTTCCAAGGGCCAAAGTGAGACCTAAACCACCCTTAAGGCTTAAGGCATTTACCCTCTAATGCTTGTAGCTAGTTTGGACACCAAAACACTTCAAAATCATGGGGTTATAGGAGTTTACGGCCAAGGATATCTCTTGGGCCGTAAACCCCTTTTTCTAGGGCAAAATGTACCCTAAACACCCCTAAGGCCTTAAGACTATTACCCTTGAATACATAGGACTTGAATGAGGATTAAACTACATCAAAACCATCCCTTAAAGGGAGTTTATGGCCACGGAGCATCACTTGGGCCGTAAACTCCAAGTAAAGGCACAAATGTGTGCCTAATGTCCCCTTTAGCCTTAGATAAAAACATAGAAGCTATCCTACATGTGCAAGTGCCTCAAATGAATTAAAACCAACACCCCATAGGAGTTTACGGCTGTAAACTCTAGGGGATATGGTCATTAGGCCGTAAACTCCTCTATGGAGCATTCTAGGGCCTTAAACTACTTCAAGGATTATTCTAACAAAGCTAGGCTTATTCTAGAATCAATATAGCACCTTAAAACACCCAAAACCAGCAAGTGAGGAGTTCACGGCCATAAACTCATGGGTTTATGGCCGTAAACTCCAAAGGTGGGGTTTGTTGGGTGGTAAACTCTTATACAAGGTCATTAGTGCATTAAACCCCTTTTGCCTTGTCCCGTATCGACTTAGATGCAACCCTTAAGACCTATAACATCCATACAAAGTGTTTTCATGTTCCTAAGTGTCCCAACTTATTTGTTAAGTTATTATTTGGCTAATTAGTTATATATATGCTTATTATATGATAACTAGGCTCGTGCGTGTAAACAAGTCTCCGTTTGCCACCTAGCACGGTATCCGACACTGCAATTCAAACAGCTCACCACAAGTGAGTTCATACCCCTTTTAATCAACCTTTGAAATGATTTTAAATGTTTTAAATACTTAATGAGGGGGGAATACAAGTTAAATACTTATAGTTATTGCTTCAATCACATGTGATTGCATTAATCACATGTGATTAATAACTAGGAAACCAATGATTTTATCACTGTTCAACCTGTTTATCAAACTGTTTATCAAATTTTTTTACTTCAAAATGTTTTACAAACTCTTTTACTTTTCAAACTTATTTACAACTGTGATTCAAACAAATGTTCCTTATACTTAAACTGTTTTATCAACTTATGCCTTCAAATTGTTTTATAGATTGACATCAAGTCGATCTTTTCTTGAACTAATATTTATGTTTAAAATGTCTTATAAGAACTTATTTATGCTTTTATATTATAAATTGCATGCCCATATATGTATAGATATATAAGTAATGTTTAAAGGGCTTAGGAAGGCTATCCGCCCTATTTCCTTTTCCTCAATTTGGATGTGGTCTGGTGGGATTTCGGGTGACCATCCGAGGGTCGTTTCAATATTAGTTATATATCATGTATACATGTATAGACATAAAAGTACTTCCATATTCATACTTATCAGTACATCAATAGTTAGTTACCATCGGGGTAACACAGAATCATACTATTACAACTGCTAGTTCAAATGAGTCAGTTCATTCATGAGTCCATATACAACTATACTATGAGAACATATACAACTATACTACGAGAACATATACAACTATACTAGAAACATGAACATATACAACTATACTAGAACGAGAAACATTACATATTCATGAACACGTTAACAATTGTGATCCACTGTGTCGGAGCATGCCATAAATGTCATGGCCCGAGTTGTAGCCAGAATTCTCTTGGAGGGAGAGCGTGAGTTTGTGTATAGATCTATACTGGATTGACTATCCTACACCTTGCTGCTAGCTACAGCCAGACCTGCAGGTCTGCGGGTGCCAAACGTCATTCCGTTATTACGACTATTCATTATGTCGTTGTTACCAGTCGATAGCATGGTGCAATTTATCACATTTTACCTTAATATAAATCCGGTTTAAGGTAGTTAGTACAACAGTAGTTCCTATTATACATAACTACAGTACTACAATGATTTACCCATTACATATTTTAGTGATAACCTCACTTAAACATTAATGGACAAACTATATTTTATTAAATGATAGTTACACTTGGTAAATTACTCACTTTTACAACAAACGAGCATACAAAACAGTTAGGCCTTGGTAGAAGGCTACTTTAATAGAAAATATAGGATTTTTTGAGATATTCAAACTTTTACAAATACTTTCAAACACTTACCTACATTTTATAAACTTATACATTGAGACAGGTTCAAACGTTTTTTTTACAACAAACATTGACACTAAAATACTTATGAACTCACCAGCTTAATGCTGATAAACTCTTTCAAAATAACTTGTATTCTCAGGTCATCGGTAGACAGGTACCGAGGCCAGCTTTTGAGAAGATGGAGCGTATTCAAGACTCATCTTATTATTTTGATTTACATTATTTTGGTGTCTATAACTGTACAGAACACGCTTGTATTAAAATTATATATTTAATGCAATGGATGATGTTGTTTGCTTATTTACATTTACTGTGTTGTGATACTTTACATGACGTCCTCCGCCCCAGAACGTTTCCGCCGTTCTTGGTTTTGGGGTGTGACACACGTTGACACTACATATGACAGCGTTGGGATCCTTAATGTTGATTCTCCTCGCACTGCTAAAGACCTCAACTCATAATGGGATGATACGTCATCATATCAGATAAAAAAATCATGTTAATCTTTCCTCTATTGATAATATCGAAAAAGATGACACAATCGATCTCTTACGTTTCAATTTATTAATCTTAAATAAAGAAAAATCTTCTCTCAGTCTTGAGCTAAATATTCTCAAAGAAAAACTCTCCTCACTAGAAATATCTCTTTCTGGTTTAAAAAAGGAAAACACTTGTATCTCGCTAACTAATAATTTTATTCACGCTAAAAAGGAAATTTTGTTGATCATGCTAATCGTACTCCACTTATTTTGAATTACTAGGCATCCTCTCAATTTAATGTCACAAGAATCATAAATGCTCAGATTCCAGATCAGTGTAAGAAAATTCTTCGAGGTGATATAGAAGGTGTTGTTTCTTTAACCAAAGTAGAAACTATACAAACATTTTATAAAGCTAATTGCCTAAAAGAGGACTTTAAGAGTAGATTTGTGAATTCTTATTTTATAAATCAAACTTTAATCAATACTCACTGCTCTACTGATTCTAATGGCATTACTAAATGTGTTTCTAAATTATCTGCTCTTGACCTTCTCTCCAACCTTCTCATCGTGAGTCTGTTCTCCCCCCTGCTAAGATTTTGATAAAGTTTCCCATATGTAATGGTGAAGTTCATTATGTAAACAAAATTATTAAAATGTTTCCTGAGTGCTCAGTTAGCAATTCTAAACCTGAAGATCAATCAAAGCCTTCTACTCCTGATAACTCTTCAAATGATCATAAGTCTCATGACAAGGTAATATATGAGCATACTATTGGTAACATTCCTTGTTCTAGAACTAAATCAAGAACTCTTAAATCAAATAATCAAACTTCTTCAGATTTAGCAGTTGAAAAGAAATCAAAATCTTATGTTAAAGGAAAGAATCCTGGAATTAAAGTTTGTTATCAATGTGGTGACGCCTCTCACAAATTCAGCGAGTGCACTTATGAAAAGAACATCATTCGTGCTGATAATATCATGACTCAAAATGATTAGTGGATCACAAAGGGAAACTCATTGAATTGTCTCCCTGATTATTATTATAAGATCTTTTCATAGTGATCCTTTGGAAATTGGTCCGTGTATATTTAGTTTAGTTTTTTGGACTTACTACACCTTAGTTTCAGGGTAAAAAGCATATTTGGTATTTAGACAAGGACTCTTATATGAAAGGTCTTCAGCATAATATAGAAGGATGGTCCATCAGTTACATATCGAGATAGTGGCAAGGGAGCTACAAAGGGATATGGATCCATCAAGTGTAATTTGGTTGTTTTCAAGAATGCCTCTTATATGAAAGGTCTTCAGCATAATATCATCTCTATCATTCAACTGTGTGATGCTAGCTATGAAGTTCTCTTTAACAAGAGAAAAGGAAAAGTTGTTGGTCAAAAGAGAATTACTGTAAATCGACAAAACGACATCTATGTTTTGGATATGTTTTCTGCTGACAACTCTCTTTGTCTTTGCTTCTTCTCTCATGCTCAGCCTCATCTAAATTGGTTGTGGCACAAAAGGCTATCACATCTGAGCTTCAAGAGCATTTCAAGGATTGCAGGGAATCAGCTTGTAAGAGGAATTCCTAAGGTGCAATTTGTCAAGGACAAACTATGCTCAGTGTGTGAAAAAAGGAAGAAAACCAAGTCTTCATTCAAGCCAAAGTCATGTTCTTCAATCATCAAACCTCTTCATCTCCGTCATATGGACCCTTTTGGACTAGTTCCGATTAAGTCAAGAGCTAGGAAGATATATACTCTTGTCATTGTGGATGAATTTTCAAGTTTACGTGGGTAGTCTTTTTAAGAAAGAAGAGTCATGATGCCGATGAAATCATTGCTCTCATTAAGCAGTGGGAAGTGCTTTATGATAAAAAAGTAAGGCAATTACGTAGTGATCATGGAACTAAATTCAGAAACTCCTCTCTGGAAGATTTTTGCTCAGTCTCAGGAATCTCTCAAAACTTTTTGGCAGTTAGAACTCCCCAACAAAATGGTATTGCATAAAGGAGAAAAGGAACTCTCATTGAAGCTAGAAAAACTATGGTTGTTGAAGTCGGTCTTTCATTATCATTTTGGGCTGAAGCTATCAATACGGCTTGTTCTACCCAAAACCGGTCAATTATTGTTAAACGTCATGGGAAAACTGCTTATGAGCTACTGAAAGGAAGCAAACCGGACATCTCTTATTTTCAAGTGTATGGATGTGTTTGTTACATCATGAATCAAAGAGATCAATGTTCGAAGTTTGAGGCTAAAGCTGATGAAGGAGTGTTCCTAGGATACTCCAGCATATCCAAGGCTTTCAGAATATTTAATGTTTCAAGATAAATTGTTGAAGAAACAATATGTGTCACCTTTGATGAGGAATCATTCATTCATGATAGAGTTGATCACCCGTCGTCAATTTTGAATGAACTTACTTACAGTCCCTCAGACACTGTTCCTACGCTCTTGTCAAATGGCGTTGATCCCGTTGTTCCTAATGTTAATTAATTAATCAGTTCTCAACCTATCTCTAAAGATCATCCTGTTGTCCCTGAAGAAGTTAAATCATCAAATCTGGAAGTCTCTTTCCATAGAAATACAAATGAAAGTTCTAATCTAATAATCCTTCGAGATCATCCAAAATCTCAAATCATTGGAGATGTAAATTTTGGGATTCTTTCTCACAACAGAGTCAACAACAACTTCTTCATGTTTGTAAACTTCATGTCAATGATCGAACCAAAGAATATTTTTGATGCCTTGAAAGAAGCTGACTGGATTAAGGCCATGTAGGATGAGCTAAATGAATTCGAACATCATCGTGTGTGGACTCTTCTTCCCAAACTTCAAGGAAAGACTATCATTGGCACTCGCTGGGTCTTTAGGAACAAAATGCATGAAGATGTAATCTTCATAAGAAACAAAGCTAGGCTTGTAACTCAAGGTTTCTGTTAGCTTGAAGGGTTAGACGATGATGAAACATTTGCTCCAGTTGCAAGACTTGAAGCAATTCGTCTGTTTCTAGCTATTGGCTCTTTCAGAAACTTCAAAGTCTAGCAAATGGACGTCAAGACTACCTTGATACATGGATATATTCAAGAAGAAGTCTTTCCAAAACAACCTACAGGGTTGGAAAATGAAGAGTTTCCAGATCATGTGTATCGTCTTGATAAAGTTGTTTGTGGCTTAAAGCAGGTCCTAAGGCATGGTATGTTGACGATATTGTTTTTGGATCTACTGATGAAAAGCTAAGTTCAAAATTTGCGGAGGTCACAGCCAAGAAATTTTAGATGATCTTGATGGGTAAACAAACTTTCCTTTGGGCTTGCAGGTCAAATAACTAACTTATGATATTTTTTTGTCAAGCTTAATATATTGCAAATATGTTGAAAGAGTATGGTTTATCTAATTGAAAATCGAAAAAAGATTTGATGTCTTCATCAGCGTCTATTGGCACTAATCTAAGTGGCACTGATGCGAATGCAACTCTGTTTCAAGGAATCATAGGCTCTCTACTCTATCTTACAGCCAATCGACCTAATATTATGTTTTCCACCATATTGTCTGCTCGCTATCAAGCCAATCCTAAGGAATCTCATCTTCACGATGTCAAAAGGATTTTCCGGTACTTAAAACATACACCTAATCTTGGGTTATGGTATCCTCGTGACTCATAGTTCAAGCTTATGGGATACACTGACTCCAATCATGGCGGGTGTGGCATTAATCATAAAAAGCACTTTAGGAGGAGCTCAAATGCTTGGGAATAGATTGGTAATTTGGTCTAGCAAAAAGCATACATCAGTGGCTTGTTCAACCGCTGAGGCTGAATATGTTGTCACTAGAAGGTGTTGTGCTCATATTCTATTGATTCAGAATCAACTCTTGGATTATGGTCTAAACTTCTCAAAGACGCCTATCTACTGTGACAACACCAGTGCCATTCAGATGATACAAAATCCATTGCAGCATTCCAAGACCACTCACATCGACACTCGTCATCATTTCATTAGGGATATAGTTTAAAAGGGAAAAGTGGAATTGTTATATATTACATCCACTAATCAGTTGGCTGACATCTTCACCAAGGCATTGTACGAAAAGATTTTAAACAAATTAATTGCCGGTCTTGGCATGTTTTAAGTGTCTTAATCGTTTTCTAACTATTTTCTGTTTTATGAAAAACTCAAAAACAAGTGCTTCTTTTATTATGAATGCAAAATCTTACATTTAGTATTTACATGTATTTTCTTTCAAGCCTATCTAAGATTTATCTGCATCTTATTGCTTCAAAATTTGTATGGACTGGAGTTTTCTTGAAGGATCTCAAGGTTCTTGGTGTTGAGAAAAAGAGTGACATAATGTCATCTTTTTCTTAAGGATACCTTTTTTCTCCTTCACTCATTGTTATGGATGCAAAGAGCAACAATCAATGAAGTAAGTCTTGTTTTCATCTACTATACCCACATGTTGATCTTGAAGACATGATGGTTTTATGGATTCAAGTCAATTAACTCGTTGGTTACAAAGGCTGGTATTCACTTATTCTTTTGCTCCTAATGAAAACGAAGGTTGGTATCCTTTATAACATTTCAATAATAAAAGGCTACATCACTTGTGATATATTGTGTTGTTTTTTTTTTTGTGTGATATGGTTGATCTTTTTTGTTCTCTTTTATAGCTAAATTTTCAATCGGTAGATATCTTGGAAAATGGAAGTGCATTTATGACCAATCAATTTCAAATATTTGATGGAACGAGTCTTTATCACCTTTCTTAAAAAGCTGCACATTTTTCCTTGTTTAAACTAGTTTCTTGTTTGACTAATTCTTTTGTTTGTATTCTTATATTGTATATTATTTTGTACCATTTTGTTAAGGAATCTGACGGTGGCAACTTTAAGCCTAGTGTGCAACTTTTGACACATCATCGTCCTTAGAAACATGTTGTTGTATGTGATAAAATATCTCTAAGTTTTCCATCAGCGAGACCATCTGTTGAGAACATTGAGTCACTCCCTCACACTGACTGTCTAGCACTGTCTAAACTTTCTATGTAAGATTGCCTAGTCCAAATAAAAAATTTGATAAAAAAAGGTTGGGGTGTTCATGTTTTTTCAATTATCTCTCACCTGACCCTCTCCGTGGAAGCATGCTTTTCGTATGCATCAAGACTGATATTCTGCTGAAACATTGAGCAAAACCCAATGTCTTGCCCTGATTGCATAGTTATCATCGTAAGAGATACTTGTCAGGTCCTTTAATGACAAAGGGTTGTTCATGTTCCTGACCTCCTAGTTTGTGGTATGACATGGTACCATTATGAATTAACGGTGAATCTTTGATTCCAGATTGCAACTTACTTTATGAAAAGAAAGTTTAAACCATTTCTTGATGAGTTAAATTGTTAGCGATTGACGTTGATTTCACCCCAGCGTGACTGAAACAATCCAATCTCCCATTTATCTTCTTAATAGAACTTTATGATTCACTTGTAAAACCACACACTGATAAAAATTTGAAATTGTGTGCCGATGGTTAGTGTATGTACCGTAGGCTATCACACGCACCAATCCATTCTTGCCCTTACATTATTCTTTACAGTTTTATGATTCAACGTAATGTACCATATGCTGATGAGAGCTTGACAAATATGTGCCGATGGGTATATCATTGTTCGTGATATATTACACGCACCTATCCACTCTTGCCATTTTCTTCTAATAAAAGAGATTTATGATTCTGCATATGAAACCACATGTTATGAGATCTTGCAATTCTATGTCAATGAATGGTAATTTAATCCCACACTATCACGATACATCACAATCTTACTAGACTACAAGTTGAAACTCTATTCTGCTTGACGCTAGTTGTTGATGTCAAAAAGGAGGAGCAAATCTTGGTAAAGCTGAAAATTTCGCTACTAGAATTACAGAAAAGCACAGTCTAAGGGGAGTCGAGTCAAGCTGATGCCAACGTTCTCAACTCAGCTCAAGTTCATTACCTATTTGGCCGTCATCTTCTACAATTCATAAATGTTTGATAAGTCATTCATCTTCTCAGGGGGAGCATTTGTTAAAACTTCAAGAATTTAGATTTCATTCATCTTCTCAGGGGGGGCACGAGCAAAGAGCATTAAGCTAATATACAAAAGAAGTTTAGTTTTGAGATCATCAGATAAGGAGAGATTCTAAGGTCACACCTGATGATCTGATGATTCAAACACATGACACGCTGATAGATCAACGTCAACATCTACAACGTCAACATCTACAACGCCAACATATCAAGCTTATCAACGTCATCTTACAGTTCAATTATCAGATTGTAATATTTTGTATATTAGGTAATGATATAGATAAGTATACAATAGATCACGGATCCGATATCTTTGTACTAAGATCGGTTCTTAGTATAGATTAGATGTAATCCCTTCAATCAAAGGATATACATGTATAGATTAGTATATATATATATATATATATATATATATATATATATATATATATATATATATATATATATATATATATAACATTAGGGCAAACCCTAATGTTGTAAGGTTATCATCATGGCTTTGTGTCAATCGACTTTGTGACAAACCCGTCTTCTTGGTGAAGATAAAACTCTTTCTTAGTGAAAGAACAATTTGGAGAACTTATATGTTATTTACTTTCTGTATATTATTTTGCTTAGATTAGTTTTACATTTTTTATTCATATTTGAAGTGTATCCGATCAATGCAAACCTTCAACTTGGAACTCCCAATAAATAATACTTTAGTTGCACATGACTATATATAAAAGATACTTACATTCAGCTAATAAGAGGATGCAGTTCCACATTAGAAACAAGATATTGCAATCACAATCAAATCAACAATTGATGCCATGAAGAAATATCATAGAACCCAAAAGAAATTTGGAAACATGTAAATGAGAAAAAAATCTATGATCATATTATAATTATGGTCACCATGAGGTCTCTAAGATGTGTTCGATGTGTTTTGTAAGGAAGTCTATAACATAAGGCAAACTAACAACAACATAAATGTCTAATTTCCTTCGGTTTCACTGAGTTTTGATCACCCATCATCCATAATCCCCACGATGCTGATTCATCAATCATAATAATGTAGTATGTAGTATATAAGAAATGATTGAATTATATTTTATATGGGGTTCATAAATTATCTTATAATTTTAACAAGTTATTAGTTTAGCACTCTATCCCTGAACTGGGACCCTTCAAAATATTGTATTAAATACTCGAGTATTAATTTATCGAGTTTTTATTGTATGTAGTTTTTTTCTATTAAACCATGATGAAATAAAATGTATTAACTTATGGAATCTCTTAGTTGTATACAAAAAGAAAGTGGAAATTCCCATAAAAGTCTCTACACTTTTACCATATTAACGAAAAAACTATCCCTATTTTTTTTATAATTAAGCCTAGAAAATTGGTAAACGTAAGATTTAACTAGGTACAAGACACATTTTGCAAATGTTTACCGATATCTTTGGCTTAATTGTACACATCAAATCATAGACGACTTCCCGTCCACAGACATAAGTACCCAAAAAGAGTTTGTTCAAAAAAAATCACCACCTTTGTTTAAGTCTTAAATTAGGACATTTGGATGGTTAAATGATCTCCAAATGACACATACCATTTTTTCCAATTTTAAGCTTTAAACTAGTCACTGTCAAATAACCATAAGTATTTCGTTTTGACTCCAACTTACTTGGATCCTTTTTCTATGGATTATTTTCTACAAAATATAACAATTTTTATTTAGAAATTTTATTCTTACAAGCTCTAAATATTGAGTTATTTAATCCTAAACTTGACCCCTTGGAAAGCTTATAAAGTTTTTCCAACAACTTTCATTTTCACTAAATACCAACTTTGAAGTGTCATATCTTACTTGTTTTAACTCCAAATTAGTTAGATTATTTTTAACATTTATCCATTTTTATTTCAACAATTCATTAGTATTACAGGATCATTACTTCATGTCTAAAAGCCCATATTTCCTAGTGACACACTTGACTTCATCATAAGCCAAAATCAAGAGAGTATACCTTGATATTCTTGATTCCATACCCGTTCCACTTGCTCTGTTACTCCCAGACATCATTTTTTAATGTGTTTTATGCTCAAATGTCCACTTCTTGTGTCTCTTCAGCCCTTTCCATGTTCTTTCACAAAAATACACATTGTAGCAACCTACTTTAACCTTTATACGAAATATAGCAACCTACTTTGCTATTGCTTAGGATTCAAGAATAAGTGCTAACTTTTTTCACTTTTTAGTTCTTAATAGACATTAAAAATTATTTTTAAAGACAGTTTTACAATACTCTACATATAGTGTCGATTTAATATTATTCTCATATTTTATCCCACTCTGAGAAAATATCACATATAGTTTGCCATTACTCATTCCCCAATATTCAATTATATTATTAAACAGAAAATTTTATTAATAAAATATATTTAAACTTTACTAACCATAAACAACATTCAAATTTGATCAAAGATTCATTATTGGCAATAACCATAATTTGTCTCATTTTACATATGACAAGAGTATTAAGCTTCCCATTCGCATAACCAAGAGCCATCTATTACATTGTCATCTACTAACATGCTAAACTAAACTTATGGGTCATTTGATTATTGGCAATAATCATAATTTGTCACATTTTACATATCACAAGAGTATTAAGCTTCCCATTAGCATAACCAAGGGCAATGTGTTACATTGTCATCTATTAACATGCTAAACTAAAATTATGGGTCATTTCATTTTAAACATTGAATAAAAACATAATGTTTAAAATTAAACTGACGGGCTGTGAAACAACCCAAAAGTCATAGAAATATATTTTTTTCTAAAACAACCCATTAGCCATAAAGTGTTTACAAAAGTAATCAAAATCAGAGTATCCCGAGATCCATTGTCATAAATAGGAAGATGTGAACGATCATGTCTTCTTTTTCCCACGATCCTCTAAAGTACTTAAAACAATAAACTTAAACTATAAGCCAAAACTCAGTAAGTTCCCCCAAAGTACCACCACTCAACATAACAAAAAATAACAGGAAAATATGAGGCTTCATCCTGACTAAACCGCCTCATAGGGCCAACAGCCTATCTGGACCACCTTGCAGGGCCTACAGCATATCCAGATTGCCTCGGGTCTCTTCGCCTTCAGCAAAAGCAGGACCGCCTCAATCCAACCAAAATATGGTGACATATGCAACAAATAACATAAACACATATCCATCAAATACAGGTAATCATACAAACCCACTAACCTATCATATAACTAGCCTTACAGCATCCCTAATACCAGGATACGTAACCTAGTGGGCTGGTATTCGTGCCTTCGATCTACAAGCACATTGAGAAAAACTCACCTCTCAATCCGAACAATAGGTTAACAAATCTATGCTCCAAATATCGACTCTACCCGTAACCTATTAATTAGATCATGGCCAAACTTAACATATATTCAAAATACTTAAAATACCCTTAGGTCAAAATTGGTCAAACCCTAGTCAAAGTCAAAAGTCAAAAAGTCAATCGAGTCAACTCAGCTGAGTACGCTAGGCGTACTTAGCCTGTACACGGGACATACTCGGGCATTGACTAAAAACGGCGGTTTGACTGCGTACGCGCAGAGTACCACTTGGTACGCCTAGTGTATGCACCTGACTCCTTTCCATCTCATTAAGAGCTTAATGCTTAAGCCCTTACGTCCAAACTACATATCTATGCCCCAAACGTTGTCCTTGACCATAAAGTTTCCAACTTTATGGTCTTGCATGGCCATTAAGTGTTAAATACCAAAAAACCTAACCTCTTAACCCATTAAGACATCTAAACTCATGCATGGAAGGGAAATAATTGTTGGATTAGTGTCTAAGTCCATAACTATTTTGGTATGTACTTGACCCGATGGTGCATGGTCCTTTTAGGTTGCCTTCACCAAAGCAACTTGATAGGATGAATTATGGAGAGAAAGGATTAAATATGATTTATTAATATATTATGGGAATAGTATATTAAAGAAGAAATCATATTGTTTAATTAATATTAGTCAAGAATTAATTAGTAACTAGTTTTGTGACTAAAAAAGATTAATTAAACTTAAGGGACTAGAATTGTAATTATAAGATAATTGCAATTTGGGCTATGGATTGCCTTATATTAAGGAGTGGACGAAATTCTATGGGGAAACCTATTAGAAATCGTCCAAGGCCTTAAGGAATGGAGTCCATGGGTTGCTTAGGGCTTAAGCATCCAATTTAGGGTTTCCTTGTTTGATAACCCTAGTAGCCTCACTATATATAGACCACTTATGCCTCAAAAACGTGGACATGACTCCTTCTAGGGTTTGTAGACGTTTTTGGGTAGCTTCCTTTACCTCTCCTCTTCATCCTCTTGCTCTTGGTGTTTGTGAACCATTAGATGAGTGACACTTGTGACTCTAAGCTTTCTAAAGTCGTTACAAGGAGGAATTGTGATTGTTATTGCTACATAACAATCAAGGTAATATCTTAAACCCATCCTTATGCTAATATTGTTTACTTGTATGCTAGAATTAGGGTTTATAGTCTTGGATAACTTGCATGTACAATAGAGAAACCTAGATCCAAGCATTAGGGTTTGTATGAGCACATAGGATGTTCTTATGACTAAAACCTATCAATAATAACCAAGCCCATATTTTTAAGCTTCTAAACACTTCAAAACGTCTGAAAGGATAGATTAAATGGATTAGAGTAGCTCATACTCAAAATACCAATAATGATGCATTGTATGATTGAAAAAATCGATTTTTGTGTTTCTGGAGGCTAGACTCGCCGAGTCCATAGATGAACTTGCCGAGTTCATGCTGACTCGAAGAGTCCGTGCCTAACTCGGCGAGTCGGCTGGTCAGATGGAGGGAAAACCAGGATTTCTTGTTGTTTTTGCTTAAGGATAGTTGCCTTATCATATTAGATCAATATAAATCCGATTTTATGATATATTTGACTATATTCTTGATCTAATTGAAGATATTTATCAATTAATAAAATATTTGTTTCCTTATGTGATAATTGATTAATTATTTTGATTAAATTGGTAAATTGTTTTGCAAGAAATCATTAAATAAATCAAATATGGATAATTATGTGATTAAATGTTAATTTAGATTATTTGTTATTTGATTCTTGTTCTTTGAAAAGTTTTCATATTTTCCCCTTTAGGTTTTATAGTTTAAATTTGAACCCAAAAGTTTTGTTGTTTTGAAATTTAAATAGTTAAAACCCTAATGTTTTGAAAAAGGTTTCAAAACTTGCCCTCAAGTTTTGGAATTTAAATTTTGAATTAATAGGTTAATTTTGATGTATATTTAAATTCTAAATCCAAATGTTTTGAAATATTTCAAAACTTGCCCTCAAATTTTGGAATTTAAAAGTTGATTAAAGGTTTAATTAGGAATGTTAAATTCTAAAACCCTAGTAATGTTTTGAAAAGTTCAAATCACACCCTTATGGTTTTATTAATTAATTAAGGTGTATAATTAAAATAGGTTTAAAAAATCCATAAAAGTTTAGGTTTACAATTTAATTGAATTAAAAGTATAATTGTTAAATTAGACCACCTAGTATTTTGAATGTGTAAAATACACCTTATACTATATATAACATTAAAAGTCTAACATTATATATATGTATGAGTAAAAGTCAGTCTTACCGTTAGTAGGACTCATTCACGAAGCTGGTCTATAAGGGGTGCTAAAGGAATTTGCCTATAAAATGGCGATTGAATGGGTATCCACTCTTACCCACCGCACTCTTGACAACCGGAGGGTCGTTAGCCGAACAGGTAGGATAGGACAAAACCTTTCATTATAAGTATAATAAAGTACAAAAGTAACTAAATGTTTTACAAATTCCCAATCTTAATTAGTTACTTAGGCAAAAGTGAATTGATGCAATTCCATGAAATTACACTTTGTGCCCTTGCGAAGACGTTAGTGGAGCGTGTGTGGTTTACCGGCACACTAAATGGTTCTAAGCAAAGGTAGCAAAGGGTGACTCAATGTTTGCCATAGTTCGGTGGAGCGTGTGTGATTTACCGGCACATCGAATAGGTGATTGTAACATGTGAGGGTACCATGTAAGTTTTCATGGTTATTCACACCCGCTTTGTGATCCTCGGCATCCCAGTCACAAACTAGAGGGGCATATTGAGCTTTAAACATGCCATTGAAATGCTCAATGAATCTCAAAGGATCTAGGAGTTTTCATAGATTTAAAACTTATATTTTTTTCGTTTTGCATGGTGGAAATTAGTGAATCGTCATTCACTTACCTTCAAATATTCTGCAACTAGATTATGGCATCCCTTTTCTAGGTTGTAGCATATTGTGTTGGGTCCTAGCCTTAGTATCTCACTTGGGTGATTTACTAAGGACTCAATCAATCAACTAACTTGAATTCGTTTTCTCCTGTTTTGTAGATGTCAAAGTTCGACAACTATGGTCTTCCCAAATCCCGTGGAACAAGCATTCCACATGAAGATGATATTCCACGATTCGATCGAGGAACAAGAGATCATGCTTCTCTTCCTCCACATCCTCCAATTATTCTCCCTAACCCACAAGTTCGAAGACTTGAAAAGTTCAAACTCACTCAAGCCCTTTTGGCAAGTAAACATAAAGAAGGAAAGTCGGTGTGTGCACATGTCCCATGGATGAAGTCACACATTGATAGGTTAAGAATGTTGGGATCCGTTGTCTGTGAGGAAATGGCTGTTGATTGGGTTCTTCAGTCACTTCCTAACTCATATAGTGAGTTCGTAAGAGAGTACTATATGATGAACTGCGACGTGGCCCGTATAGATCTCACCTATATGCTTATTGCTGCTGAATCAGCAATGGTTTGGCGCAATAGAAGAGCAAAGTTGATTGGTGAATCTGCCTTCAAGACCTCTATGGATATAGACAATCGCAACGAAATACATGCTATGATCGAAAAGTTTGATCATAAGAGAAAGGCAATGTCTGAAGTAGTTCCATGTCCTGTTCCAAAAGAGTCAATTTGCTTTTATTGCCAAGAGAAGGGGCATTGGAGACGAAGCTGCCCTATTTACCTAAGAGATCTAAGAGATGGGAGAGTCAAAAGGTATGGCTATGCTTTAGGTAAAATCCATTGACTAACTCTTTTAAGCTCCTATCCTAGATTCTTAATACATAATGTGATAAGATTACAATTGATGTTTTGTAGGATCGAAGAAAAGAAAGGAAGCTTAAGGGAAGAAGTGAGCAGAATCTAACCGTGAAGAAATGGATTTCGATCGCATTACTTGAAGATTAGATTCTTGAGCTGCTACTTAGAGTTAGAATTAGATTGCTAAGAAATATGTATTAGCATAGTTTTTCAATGAATTGTGTTGTAAGGACAAATTTTTCCGCAATAAAATAAATTTTGATTTTATATTATTTATTTATCCTTGCAATGGCGTATATGAAAAAATTGATGTTTGAATGTTTCTAATATTAGCAATAATGGATTTGATTCTTAATTATGTTGTTTGTGGAAATGTCGAGAATTTACCAAATAGGGAGAGTTTCTCATCACCCAACTTTCAATTGGACAGAAACTTGGAATCATGCAACTTGGTTGCACGATGAATGAGAAATTTCATATTTGGAAATTAGACTAATTCATTGACAAAGTGTCAAGTGAAGGACTAGGAGATCGAGTACACAAAGTTGCGTCTTGATCAAGTCCACCATAAGAGTAAACAAAGATATTCGTCATGATTTACTAAAGGTTTAGTAAATATGATTATACTTATAAGATTAAGTGTAATTCTGAATTGATTGAAAATGTTTAAATCAATAGCAGAACGAATAAGAAGAATCAAGTAGGTAGAAAGATAAAAGTTTCTCCATTCTAAGAAGAAAGGAGAGTACCTTTTATTATGTTTTATAATGAGTCTTAATGATTAAGAACCATATCTCAGTTGATCCTCTAAGTGAGTCTTAGTACAATTGTATGTCTAAGAAGAGGAATCAAGAATTGAAGAAATGGTTAAATCAAGAAGTCAATCATACTTCGTTCCAAAAACAAGTCTTAGAGTTAAGATTGTGAAATTTAGTGATAAGTATAAAGAAGGTTTATAACATTCATCAAATGAGGAAAGTTGTGATGTCTTGGATAAGACAAAGACCAACTAGGACCAATTTATGAAGTGTTTTGATAAAAACTACACTAACTCTTCAATATTTGTTTGTCAAGAAATGTTTATTGACAAGAGAATCTTATATGTCAAGGAGTCAGTGGGAGTCTTAATGGTCTTGAAAAGGTTCAAGAACAAATCAAAATAAACCTTATCGATCATCACTAGCACACGTGTTGAGGATTACAACCTATCGTGTTGACACTATTTTGTTTCTGTGCCATTCCAATTGAGTCAATTATGCATGTGAGTTCTATGAGTTCTCATTTGAACGTATAATAGGCAGGCACCTTGATCAATGAAAGGTACATTGATAGGAAAAGGTGAGCTGCTTAACTACTTGGAAGACATGGTGGGCAGCTGTGTTACCATAAGGCAAGAAATCAAGATTAAGAAAGTTTGGTCCATATGAGTTTGAATTCGTCGTAAACTTTGTTTTTGACAAATTCACATAGATAGGAACACATAGACCATCAAAATCTAAGTGTCATAAGATTCCCTCCTTCATGAAAATGACTGTGAGGAAATGCTTTCACTAAGAGAGATTTTAAGAAGATAGTGATTGTGAAATTGTATTCTCGAATTCGATCATGGTTACGGTATCCCTTTCCATGATTTGAGTTGTGAGGTTTGGCAATTAGTCTTAATTGTTTAGACACACATATGAACTATCTAAGGCAAAGGTGTATAAGTTTAAGAAGCTTAGATAAAGGATTATCAAAGCATTAGGTATTAGAAACATGAACTTAAGAAATTCAATAAGTATTGATTTTCTAGAAGTTAAGCTGGTTTCTGAATACATGTCAAAACTAGTGGGAGCATAAATGTTATGTTTATAATAATTATCATGATAGTGGGAGCATAAATGTTATGATTGCATGATTATTATGGAAAGTATTGCAAGTTAGAAATATTAATTATAGAAAACAAAAGTTATATTTTGCAAAGTCGCAATAGTTGAAAAGTTGTTTTGCTATAATTAAGGGAGATAATATTATGCTTCATTTCAAATCTAAAGGCTTAGGTTGTGGAATGTTAATAATTTAGTCAATGAAACATAGTGTGTTCGCAAATTTCGATTATGATTACGGCATTCCTCTTCATAGTTCGAATTTTGAGAACGTACCATATAAAATATTATAGCAGAAGATTGATAAAGTATTGAATTTTCATGTAAGACATTATGCATCGCGTCCCATACGCTTCGGGTATAGGATTGATTGCAAATGCTATAATATTTGACCATTCTAAAATTTTCCAAATGTCTAGCGCATTTAGAGGGAAAAAGGACAAGAATCAGTTTTGACTAAGATAATTAAACAACTATCAAAGGACAATCCAAAGTTCGCCTAGGATTGGTCGCTTGTGAGTAAGTTGGAAGTATAGTATTGGATGGACCATATCGACATTATTATGAATAGATAAGATTCTATTGAGAATGAGTTGTCATATGGTAAGTATGGAAAGTTTTCCATATTGGGAATTGAATATTAAAAATCTATGTCTAGATTAGAAGCTTTTATGCAATAGGATGTTCAAAGGAATGTACTTTGAGTGAGAGACATCATATCTAAGGAATTGTCTTGTAACAATCTCCGATAAAGGACTTTGTAATTTCATTAGCAATAGTCATTGTGACTTTAGTGCAGTGACATTACAAAAGGATCATTGCATAAAATGTTAGAATCTAGCATATTCCATAAGTGGCAAGAATTTTATATTCTTTCACTTATGAAAAAGGATTTGGAGTTGTGAAATGAGTATGATTGGAAATGTGTTCATTTGATCTATTTCACAAAGTAAGAACCATAGGTAAACATTGTGTGCATGATAAGAGCATGAGACAAGTGTAATAATTCGAGTAAGAAGTTGATTACCCGAAACAACAAATAATGAGTAATCGATATGGTGATAAATAAAAGGTGTTTTATTTATGCTCAAAGGTTTGAGGCCATATGGGATTAGTATTATTCTTGTGTCTCGCTTTGTATGTTTTGACTTCCTGAATAATTAAATTGGTAGAGAACAGTCAAATTATTCGAACGGGCCACAGTCATTCATATGTTGGAAGTAGGTATGAATAAAGACTGTCGTGAATTGGTGTGTGGATTGTCTAAAGAGTATTAGACATAAGCAAAAGTTTGCTGCAACGTTCATGAGTGCTTATGAATATGATTTGAGCATTGGATTAAACCCACGCTCACTTGGATCACTCCATGAATTGTATCACGAGTGATTGGTGAGACGATAACATCTTATATTCTTGAAACCGAGATGTGTGAGTTGTATCTTGCAAATCGGTTGCACATTGATAATATGTAAACGTACCAGTAACTTGGTGTTATAAAACATATTGTTGTGTGTGATTCGGTGAGTATGTGCAAGCGAGCATTGAATCAAAGTTTATCCGTTCCTTTTATCCAAAGTAGGATAAAAGCGATATCTTTGGTCCCCTCGATGATTTAGTGATGACAAACGTATAGTAAATGCTCGGTCGGGCTAGGGCTAATTTGATTTGTTCAATTAGTCAGTCGTCATAAATCGGAAGTCGAGAAATGGTACAGAGAGAATGATTAGAAATCATGTCTCATATGATATCTAGAATGGAGGAATATATGATCCCTTATCTAAAGGACACGCGTATCTGATAGGATAAGAGTTGACAGCGGCTTTGGAAAGCTACGATTGCAGATTAGGATCTGAAGTCATACGCATAATAATTATTAGACTTATCCAAGTGGGAGACTGTTGGATTAGTGTCTAAGTCCATAACTATTTTGGTATGTACTTGACTCGATGGTGCATGGTCCTTTTGGGTTGCCTTCACCAAAGCAACTTGATAGGATGAATTATGGAGAGAAAGGATTAAATATGATTTATTAATATATTATGGGAACAATATATTAAAGAAGAAATCATATTGTTTAATTAATATTAGTCAAGAATTAATTAGTAATTAGTTTTGTGACTAAAAGAGATTAATTAAACTTAACGGACTGGATTTGTAATTATAAGATAATTGCAATTTGGGCTATGGATTGCCTTATATTAAGGAGTGGACAAAATTCTATGGGGAAACCCATTAGAAATCGTCCAAGGCCTTAAGGAAAGGAGTCCATGGGTTGCTTAGGGCTTAAGCATCCAACTTAGGGTTTCCTTGTTTGATAACCCTAATGGCCTCACTATATATAGACCCTTTATGCCTCAAAAACGTGGACATGACTCCTTCTAGGGTTTGTAGACATTTTTGGGCAGCCTCCTTTACCTCTCCCCTTCATCCTCTTGCTCTTGGTGTTTGTGAACCATTAGAGGAGTGACACTTGTGACTCTAAGCTTTCTAAAGTCATTACAAGGAGGGATTGTGATTGTTATTGCTACATAACAATCAAGGTAATATCTTAAACCCATTCTTATGCTAATATGATTACTTGTATGCTAGAATTAGGGTTTATAGTCTTAGATAACTTGCATGTACAATAGAGAAACCTAGATCGAAGCATTAGGGTTTGTATGAGCACATAGGATGTTCTTATGACTAAAACCCATCAATAATAACCAAGCCCATATTTTTAAGCTTCTAAACACTTCAAAACGTCTGAAAGGATAGATTAAATGGATTAGAGTAGCTCATACTCAAAATACCAAACTAAAAGTGCTCTACACTTATAGGGTGATCTTTTCTTCTTCCTTCATCCTTCAAGTTCACCAAAAGACACACACACACCAAGCTCAAAATGGCCTAAAAAATGATTAGGGTTTGATAAAGGGTCGAAATGAGGCTGGAGGCTGATGAACAAAAGGTGACTTGGGACATAAAGATGTTTAAATAGGGTCCAAACCCTAAAAATTAGGGTTTGGGATCCTGTTGCGTATACCCGGCAAACGCTATGTATGCCCAACGTACATGCCCCATGCCCAAAAATTACAAAAATGCCACTATGGGTTATTTTGCAATATCCTTCACACAAAAGGGAAAAAATGAAATAGATTTTCATACTTAGGGTTAAAAATGGAAATACCGCATTATGAGGATGTTACAAGTCACCCCCACTTGAACTGTACTTCGTCCTCGAAGTCCACTGATGTGAACAACTCAAAGTAATGCTCCTACATCACTTACTCGGGTTCCCACTTCTATTCAGAACCCTTCTCATGTTGCCACTGAACCTTGACCAAAGACACTGTAACAGCCCGGATTGCCAGGTATCTTTATTGTTTTGATTTTTTTGGTGTTTTGAGAGGGGACTCGGCGAGTTGGACCTCAGACTCGCCGAGTAGGGTCGCGATTCTGGACGCGGGATTCGTCTGGACTCGGCGAGTCCAGGATATGGACTCGGCGAGTCCGCGCTGTTTAATGAAACCCTAATTTCTCGGGTTTGGGACCTATTTAAAGGGCCTTATGGCCGTTATTTGCACCCAACAGTCCATAGAGAGAAACCCTAGAGTGCTTTAGTGATTTGAGAGAGAAAGGAAGCATTTCTTGACCTTTGTGTGTCGTTTAGCAAAGAAGAGGAAGGTTCTAGCCAAGAGGAGGCAAAGGAGATTGCTAATCTGTGGATTTGGAGCTTAGATCTTCGATCTAGAGGTATGATTTTGGCTTATCTTCTGTTTTGTGAAGTATATTTGGTTTTAGGGTTTCTTGTGATCCTTGTTGGGTTGATTGGATGGCCAAATAGTCCCTTGCTAGTGATAAGGCCTTGGATCTGGATCCATAGAGGTCCAGAGAGCCTTATTCATCAAGCTTTATGGAGAACAATGGAGGTTACGACCTTGAGTAGTGATATTTGTGGGTAATCCTTCATATATGGTCATATAGAGGTTGTTTGTGCACCAAGTCTAGGGCTTTACGTGGTGAATCAGTCTAGGAAGGCCAGATCTATGAATTGTTGGAACAGATCTGACCTTAGAAGCAAGTTTGAGTGGTTGCATGGCATGGACTCGCCGAGTCCGATGAGCAGACTCGGCAAGTAGCTTGAAGATTGCCTTGGATCGGCCAGTGAGTGATCCAGTCGAGTCACGGGTTGACTCAGTGAGTCGGAACGAGTTAGAGAGGGTCGACAGGTGGACTGAGTCGAGCTGGGACTCGCCGAGTTGTTCTTGAGACTCGGCGAGTTGAATCGGGGTGGCCCCGCGACTCTCCCAGGTGGAACTCGTCGAGTCAGGGGAAGCACTCGATGAGTAAGAAGGGAATCCTAGGGAGTTGGCGAATACGTCTAGACTCGCCGAGTTGCCCTTGTGCACTCGCCGAGTCCGGTCAAGTTGACCGTTGACCGTTGACCAGAGTTGACCTATGTTTGACTTCTTAGGGATAGCCAAACTTAGAAGATAAAAGTGTTAACAAGAGATGTATGATGTTATAGGGAGATTGTAGCTCGGCGGATCGAGCACGAGTGACTTCGGGATTTGCTAGCTATCGATATTCACGAGGTGAGTCTTCTCACTATACTGTACCCAGAAGGGTTTGACTGTGTGACCGGAAGGTCGGATATGATATGAGACATATGTGCTATGTGTGATAAGTTAATTGTTATATGTGCTATATATGATTTATGTGGGCCGGAAGGCATTATGTTATGGGCCGGAAGGCGTTACAATGTGGACCGTAAGGTTGGCGTGGGTAGGACCGGAAGGTTTACCCAGCAGGGACGGAAGTCCCCTGAGACACATGGACCGGAAGGTCCGGGCCTGGAAAGGCGTATGTGCGTAAGTTGTATTTTGGGGAACTCACTAAGCAATTATGCTTACAGTCGTTGTGTATGTGTTTCAGGTACTAGCGAGGACCGTGGGAAGGCGCCGGCGTGATCTGTACACACTGATAGATGATTTATGATCTTGGGATTCATATGATTTGTATTATGATATGACACGTGGAATGTTTATGCCTTATTTTGGATGAAAACACTTTATTTTGAAATGAAAATTTTGTTTGAAAATTTGCGTTGTTACAAATTGGTATCAGAGCCTTGGTTTGAGGGATTCGGGTGCACCTTCGGGCGTAACTGAACTCAAACCGAGGATTTGAGGAAAACTTTTAAAATAAAGGCATAAACTTTTATAAATGATTTTGTGGTAAACAAGAATGAAGCAGTGTGTACGATCAGTCAGCGCCCGAACGGTAAAGATCCCCAAAATACCTTACAATGTTATGTTAAGAGATATGATATGATATGAATTGTTATGCATGCTAGAAGACTAGGTATTCATGATAGGACTAGAGCGGCCTGATTTGTGATGCCTTAGTCTAGGGAAGTTTGCCGATATGAGATGCTTTGATAGCGTGCGGGTAGTTAGTGCATAACAAAAGTAGAGTACTCACTATCCGGGGTTTGGGGAGGAAGACTTGGGATGAATGTTGATGCAGTGTGGTCGGTAGTATTGGGCCCGTACTACCGAAGGCACCGGGTCAGTGGGCAACCCAAGTAAGAATCCCTAGATATCGGAGACTGAGTAGGGTTGCGTTATCGAGTACGATTATACTCGATAGAGTCTCTGATAGTTTTATGTTGTATTTCAGAGACATCATGGTTGGACCACGCCACAGACCGAGTACGAGCGGTGTGAGTGACGAGGAGATTCGTCAGATGATTCATGAGGAGGTGGCTGCAGCGATCCGGGCTGAGATTCCGGAGATGTTTGGGTCTATTAAGACCACCTTGATGGAGACTTTTGATGAGCGGTACGCCGCATTGACTGAGGCTGCAGCCGCTGCAGCTACCACAGCTGTGGCCGCTACCAGGCCACAGGGGGGTGACTCGTTGCTGTTTCGGGAATTCAGCAACATGAAGCCACCTGAGTTTGATGGGACGCAGGATCCGATCGCTGCGATGAGGTGGATCGCTGATATTGAGGGGTGCTTCTACACTTGTTCATGCCCGGAGCATCTGAGGGTACGGTTCGCTTTGAACCAGCTCTGTCTGGGAGCGAAGGATTGGTGGAAGTTCGTGACGGCGAACTTCACTTTGGCAGAGATTTCAGCTGTGACGTGGGAGAGGTTTACCTCTATGTTCAGAGACGAGTACGTTCCCCCAGTGGAGAGGGAACGGTTGGTTCAGGAGTTCTTGACCCTCAAGCAGGGTACTGATTCGGTTACGGTGATCACGCGGAAGTTTCATGAGAGGGCGATGTTCTGCCCCGAGCAGGTGTCCACAGAGCAGGCTCGGATGAGCCGGTACTTGGGTGTGTTAAGGAGGGATATCTGGGAGTTTGTGTCAAACTCCACATATCATACCTTTGCAGAGCTTCAGGCGAATGCCAGGAAGCGTGAGATCGAGTTGGAAACCCAGGCCAGGGAGGAGGCCGAGTCTCAACGGGTGGACCGGCGGCCGGCTTCAGTCTCAGCCGGCAGCCAAGCGGACTAAGTCCGCCGATTCGAGGATGGGAGGTCCGAAGGGCCGCACTTGCGGAAAGTGCGGCAAGGGTCACGAGGGGACATGTCGATCTGGTGCTTGCTACAAGTGTGGCAAGGAGGGGCACATCGCTAGGGATTGCCCCAAGGGGTTTATGGTTTGCTTTCATTGCAACCAGACCGGCCATCGGAAGGCCGAGTGCCCTCAGCTTCTTCAGGGATCTGCACCTGCTACCAGGGCTACTCAGACTCGACCGGTGAAGGCCGAGGCCCCGAGGGCTCGTGGGAGAGCCTTTCAGCTGACTGCGGAGGAGGTCCGCGCTGCGCCCGACGTTGTGGCAGGTATGCTTTATTTCATGTATTTATCTTGATGTTGAGATGTTATGCTTATGTTATGATATGCGTAGGTACTTTCCTTGTGAACTCTGTGCCTGCTTTAGTGTTATTTGACTCGGGTGCGAGTCGGTCCTTTGTATCTTTGGCCTTTAGTCAGCATATCAGCGTTAGTCGTGAGCCATTGAGTCGGCCTCTGAGAGTTTCTATAGCTGACGAGAGAGTGATTTGTGCCACGGAGGTTCTCCGGGGATGTGTGTTAGAGATTTTCGGGGTTGAGTTTCCGATTGATCTGATTCCTATTGCGATGGGTGATGTCTGTGTCATTGTGGGCATGGACTGGTTGAGTCGATTCGGCGCAGTCATCGACTGCGAGCGTCAGCTGGTGACTATACGAGACCCTAGTGGGGGCGTTCTTTCGGTGTACGGCGAGGGTACACATTCGGGATCAACCTTTTGTTCGGCCGCTAGGGCGAGGCAGTGTCTACAGCAGGGCTGTAAGGGTTTTGTGACGTATGTGATGGATATGCGAGCGACTTCCGAGAGACCGGGTTCAGTTGAGGAGGTACCGGTGGTACGTGAGTTTCCAGATGTCTTTCCCGAGGAGCTGCCGGGAGTACCTCCTGTGAGGCAAGTGGAGTTTGGTATTGATTTGGTTCCGGGGGCCGCGCCTATTGCTAAGGTGCCTTATCGTCTTGCACCTCCAGAGATGCAAGAGTTATCCTCGCAGCTTCAGGAGTTATTGGGGAAGGGATTCATTCGGCTGAGCAGCTCGCTGTGGGGAGCACCTATTCTGTTCTTCAAGAAGAAGGATGGTTCACACCAGATGTGCATTGATTACCAGGAGTTGAACAAGCTGACGGTCAAGAACCGTTACCCGTTACCGAGGATCGACGATTTATTCGATCAGTTGCAGGGAGCATCTTGGTTTTCAAAGATCGATTTGAGGTCGGGATATCATCAGGTGAGAGTGCGGGATGAGGACGTCCATAAGACAGCATTCAGGACGCGATATGGGCATTATGAGTTCGTGGTGATGCCTTTTGGGCTCACCAATGCCCCAGCTGTGTTCATGGATCTCATGAACAGGGTATGCATGCCGATGTTGGATCGGTCGGTGATTGTATTTATCGATGATATTCTGGTGTATTCGAGATCTAGAGAGCAGCATGAGGAGCATTTGAGGGAGGTCCTTGGGGTATTGAGATCGGAGAAGCTTTATGCAAAGTTCTCTAAGTGTGATTTCTGGTTGCGGGAGGTCCAGTTCCTAGGACATCTCGTTAACCAGGAAGGGATTCTGGTCGATCCGGCCAAGGTTGAGGCGGTGATGAGTTGGGAGGTGCCGAAGTCACCATCTGAGATCAGGAGCTTCCTTGGGCTGGCAGGGTATTATCGGAGATTTATCAAGGATTTCTCCAAGATCGCAGTGCCGCTCACCAGATTGACCCGGAAGGGTGTCGCATTCTCATGGGGTCCCGAGCAGCAGACCTCCTTTGAGACACTTCGCTAAAGGTTGTGCGAAGCCCCGGTATTAGCTCTCCCGGAAGGGATGGAGGATTTTGTAGTATATTGTAATGCATCGATTTTGGGGCTGGGTGCGGTGTTGATGCAGAGGGGTCATGTGATAGCATATGCATCGAGGCAGCTGAAGCCTCATGAGACGAGATATCCCACGCATGATCTAGAGTTGGGGGCAGTAGTGTTCGCTCTCAAGATTTGGCGTCACTACTTGTATGGGGTTCGATGTACGATATACACGGACCATAAGAGTTTGAAGTACTTGATGGATCAGCCCAACCTAAATATGCGTCAGAGGAGGTGGTTGGATGTGGTCAAGGATTATGATTGTGAGATCCTGTACCACCCAGGCAAGGCTAATGTGGTAGCCGATGTGTTGAGCCGCAGGGCGGAGAGCACTCCACTACGAGATGTATGTTTGAGATTGACCGTGATAGCTCCGGTATTGGATGCCATTCGTGGGGCACAGGCCGAGGCTGTGCGACCGGAGATGCAGAAGAGAGAGCGGGTCGTTGGTTTGGTTTCAGAGTTCGTTACGGACGGACGAGGGCTTATGACGTTTCAGGGTCGGATTTGGGTACCGTTTGTGGGCGGTACGCGTATTACTTTGATGGAAGAGGCTCATCGGTCGAAATTTTCGATCCATCCGGGGGCTACGAAGATGTATTTGGATTTGAGGAAAGAGTATTGGTGGCCCTGTATGAAGAGGGACGTCGCTTGGTTCGTTGAGAGGTGCTTGACCTGCCGCAGGGTTAAGGCCGAGCACCAGAGACCGCATGGCAAGTTGCAGCCATTGGAGGTTCCCGAATGGAAGTGGGAACAGATCACTATGGATTTCATCACCAAATTGCCGAGGACTGCCAGAGGAGTTGATGCAATTTGGGTGATTGTGGACAGGTTGACGAAGAGCGCTCACTTCCTTGCCATCAGTGAGAGTTCTTCAGCGGAGAAGTTGGCGGAGATATATGTGAGGGAAGTGGTATCTCGGCATGGGGTGCCGATCTTGATTGTTTCGGACCGTGATGTGCGCTTCACTTCCAGATTCTGGAAGAAATTTCATGAGGAGTTGGGTACTATATTGCATTTTAGTACCGCATATCATCCCCAGACAGACGGCCAGAGCGAGCGGACGATTCAGACGCTTGAAGACATGCTTCGAGCATGTGTGTTAGATTTCGGGGGTAGCTGGGATGCGTATTTACCCTTGGCAGAGTTTTCCTACAACAACAGCCATCATTCGAGCATTGGTATGCCACCCTTTGAGCTGTTGTATGGCAGGAGGTGTTGGACCCCCATTTGTTGGGGAGAGGTTGGGCAGAGAGTGATGGGCAGTACAGAGATCGTGCTTCAAACGACACAGCAGATTCAGCAGGTCAGACAGAGGTTATTGACCGCCCAGAGCCGACAGAAGAGTTATGCAGATAGACGCCGGTCCGAGCTTGAGTTTCAGGTCGGCGACTTCGTTCTCCTGAAGGTCTCTCCTTGGAAAGGAGTGATTCGATTCAGGAAGAGGGGCAAGTTGGGACCCCGGTATATTGGGCCATTTCATGTGATTACTAGGGTAGGCCGGGTAGCCTATCGTTTGGAGTTGCCAGCAGAGTTGGGGCAGATCCACGACAGTTTTCATTTGTCGCAATTGAGGAAGTGTATAGCCGATTAGTCGGCAGTGGTTCCATTAGAGGATATTCAGGTGGATGCGAACCTGAATTATGCCGAGAGGCCTGTGGCCATCAGGGATCGGAAGATCAAGGTTCTGAGGAACAAGGAGGTACCTCTGGTGTTGGTTCAGTGGCAACACCGGAAGGGATCGGAGATGACCTGGGAGCCGGAGCGCGAGATGCGGGAGTAGCATCCGAAGCTATTTTCAGAGCGAGACTTCGAGGGCGAAGTCTAGTTCTAGCGGGGGAGAATTATAACAGCCCGGATTGCCAGGTATCTTTATTGTTTTGATTTTTTTTGGTGTTTTGAGATGGGACTCGGCGAGTTGGAGCTCAGACTCGCCGAGTAGGGTCGCGATTCTGGACGCGGGATTCGTCTGGACTCGGCGAGTCCGCGCTGTTTAATGAAACCCTAATTTCTCGGGTTTGGGACCTATTTAAAGGGCCTTATGGCCGTCATTTGCACCCAACAATCCATAGAGAGAAACCCTAGAGTGCTTTAGTGATTTGAGAGAGAAAGGAAGCATTTCTTGACCTTTGTGTGCTGTTTAGCAAAGAAGAGGAAGGTTCTAGCCAAGAGGAGGCAAAGGAGATTGCTAATCTGTGGATTTGAAGCTTAGATCTTCGATCTAGAGGTATGATTTCGGCTCATCTTCTGTTTTGTGAAGTATATTTGGTTTTAGGGTTTCTTGTGATCCTTGTTGGGTTGATTGGATGGCCAAATAGTCCCTTGCTAGTGATAAGGCCTTGGATCTGGATCCATAGAGGTCCAGAGAGCCTTATTCATCAAGCTTTATGGAGAACAATGGAGGTTACGACCTTGAGTAGTGATATTTGTGGGTAATCCTTCATATATGGTCATATAGAGGTTGTTTGTGCACCAAGTCTAGGGCTTTACGTGGTGAATCAGTCTAGGAAGGCCAGATCTATGAATTGTTGGAACAGATCTGACCTTAGAAGCAAGTTTGAGTGGTTGCATGGCATGGACTCGCCGAGTCCGATGAGCAGACTCGGCGAGTAGCTTGAAGATTGCCTTGGATCGGCCAGTAAGTGATCCAGTCGAGTCACGGGTTGACTCAGTGATTCGGAACGAGTTAGAGAGGGTCGACAGGTGGACTGAGTCGAGCTGGGACTCGCTGAGTTGTTCTTGAGACTCGGCGAGTTGAGTCGGGGTGGCCCCGCGACTCTCCCAGGTGGAACTCGTCGAGTCAGGGGAAGCACTCGACGAGTAAGAAGGGAATCCTAGGGAGTTGGCGAATACGTCTAGACTCGCCGAGTTGCCCTTGTGCACTCGCCGAGTCCGGTCAAGTTGACCGTTGACCGTTGACCAGAGTTGACCTATGTTTGACTTCTTAGGGATAGTCAAACTTAGAAGATAAAAGTGTTAACAAGAGATGTATGATGTTATAGGGAGATTGTAGCTCGGCGGATCGAGCACGAGTGACTTCGGGATTTGCTAGCTATCGATATTCACGAGGTGAGTCTTCTCACTATACTGTACCCGGAAGGGTTTGACTGTGTGACCGGAAGGTCGGATATGATATGAGACATATGTGCTATGTGTGATAAGTTAATTGTTATATGTGCTATATATGATTTATGTGGGCCGGAAGGCATTATGTTATGGGCCGGAAGGCGTTGCAATGTGGACCGTAAGGTTGGCGTGGGTAGGACCGGAAGGTTTACCCAGCAGGGACGGAAGTCCCCTGAGACACATGGACCGGAAGGTCCGGGCCTGGAAAGGCGTATGTGCGTAAGTTGTATTTTGGGGAACACACTAAGCAATTATGCTTACAGTCGTTGTGTATGTGTTTCAGGTACTAGCGAGGACCGTGGGAAGGTGCCGGCGTGATCTGTACACACTGATAGATGATTTATGATCTTGGGATTCATATGATTTGTATTATGATATGACACGTGGAATGTTTATGCCTTATTTTGGATGAAAACACTTTATTTTGAAATGAAAAATTTGTTTGAAAATTTGCGTTGTTACAGACACCACCTTGTTCTGCAAGGCTTTCATCTTCTGATCCAAAATTGCCACTGGTTTCTCCACATAATTCAGTTGATCATCAACCTGAATATCGTCTTAGGGAACAACTGTTGAACCATCAACCACACACTTCCGGAGCTGAGAAACATGGAAGGTGTTATGAATCTGACTGAGCTCTTCAGGAAAATCCAACCTGTAAGCTACCTTCTTAACCCTGGCAATCACCTGAAATTGCCCAATATATCAGGGCCCCAATTTGCCCTCTTCTTGAAGTGTATTACACCTTTCCAGGGTGATACCTTCAGCAAAACCATGTCGCGAACCTGGAACCCCAACTCATATCGATGTTTGTCGGCGTAACTCTTCTGCCGGCTCTGAGTTGTCTGTAGCCTCTGCCTAATCTGTTGAATAAGCTCTGTCGTCTATAGTACTACCTCAGTCATTCTCATGACCCTATGAACCACTTATCCCCAATCCGTAATATCATCTTTAAGTATCTCTAACGATCAAAATCCAATCATCAATAAATTTTTATGTCGAGTTAACCATAAACACATCATCAATTTCTAAGTCGCAAATGCACCAATATTTTTAATTTGACAACTGAAAAGAATCAAGAATTCCTTAAGCTCATTCTAATGCAATTACTCGACACCTGTAGCCAAACATCACTAATTATTAACCTGTCCATCATCATCTATTCAATCAATCACCAAACAAGATATTTCATTTTCCAATGTATATAATTGAAGAAATTTTTACAATAATTAGTATCACCAAACCACATGTCATCCCAAATTCTATAGCACCATGACTTATATTTTCTTAACAAAGGAGTACAAATTGATACCTTTTCCCCAAGGGAAACAATAACCCAATTAATATCACACAATACTCCTTTAGTTTCCTTTTGATTTAGGTTTGAACCTAAACCCTCTTCAAAGACGTGAACTACTTTTATAACAGAGACTCACAAAGCATTAGGTTAAATAAGAAATCTCCAACATCATTTATAGATTAAATGATAGCTAAAAGAATAAAGATTTCAATTACATAACCTCTTTCATCTTTAATCATCAATTTTCTCCATTTGATCCAACATAACCTCATTTCTCCTAAAAAGAACATGACCACAAAGCTTCCTATGAAAGGGTTTTCACTTTGCGATGGTCTAACCTCCGATAGACAATGTTTTTAACTTTCCAATGAAAGGGTTTTTGCATGAACTAATTAACAATTAGATACCAACCTTCCCCACGAGACATGTTAACTCCCACCTGTAATCCAAGATACATATAAGGAACCTTTTTCAAACAATATCCAATAATAAAAAGCAAGTTTATGAACCTCTTCAAAATGGACCCCCCCCCCCCCCCCACTCCCATTAAATTACTTTTTTGCAAATATATTTTGAGACTGGAATCAATATAAAAACACCTCAAAAACTATAAATAAACTTATCGTATTATGATTTGACCAAACTGATAGATGACTAAGGAGCCTTTCCAATTTTGGGATACTCATACTCCTCTAAGTTAGAATCACGATAAATCACAACATTGTTTCAGGCAAGGTAGTAGAACTCGCTATTCGGTACTTGTTCGACCGATTTTCGAGTAACGAGTACTCGGGAGTACTCGGATTCGATAATTCATGTAGAAATATTTTGGGGGAAATTATATATGTCAAAATCATAAGTTGATTGAAATATATAACAAAATTAGATACATGTGAATAGACAAAAACTGAAAAACACATGATGGTCTCACTTCATGAATAATTACTAAAATTTAAGATATATATATATATATATATATATATATATATATATATATATATATATATATATATATATATATTAGAGTAACAATCACATGCGTATGCGTTACATAATAAATCATTAAGTATATTATACATATTAATCACCGAGTTGATTGAGTTTTATAACACTGTTCGTTTCAGTAAGGGGTCGATCGGGTAGTACTTGAATTATGTAACTCATCACGCTAAGGGGCTGAATAAGGAGTACTCAGCCGAGTAATTGACCAACTAGAAGATTTTTACAACACTAGTTTTAGGTAGGACATCACCTACCACTTGGAACTATTAAACCCCGATTAAAATCAATATTCTCACATGGTGGTTACATCTGGTTGAGGAGGTTATCAAAACCTGAAATCGACATTGCAAAAGACAGCCAACGGGCCATATGTTTGCACAAGAAAGTGGAGATCAATCAAGTGTTAAATAAACGAGATGTAATCTCCCTTTAAAAGGCTTTAGATGAGATTGTTGGTTGTTAGTTATAGGCTATTTGGAGTTTTAGGAACAAGACAATTATTTTATGCTTCCAAACAAAACAATAAGAGTTGTCTTATTTTATTCCCTTCCACTCTATATATTCTTTGGTTTTCAAATAGATAATGTTGGAAATTAGGGTAGAAACAGAATAACATGATCACTGGATTACTTCAAGGACCGTGTCAGTTCACTTATTGAATTAATATTTCTCCCCTATGTCTGAGTTACGAGAAATCCAACTTAAGATAATCCTTAAAGGATCAACCAAATTTCTAGTCACAAAAGATTAATCAAGAACGAGAAAGAATTTGATGTTTATAATTTTTATATGTCTCAAAATGTATGTGGATTTCGATATATCCAAGAATTTGAAAACCACGTTTGGATAAGGTAGCTAAGGGTTGAAAACCATTCATAATTATGTTGGAACCCTCAAAATTCATGAATTTCTATTAATGTATCTCTAGTAATTTCGTATTTTTTCTAACACGCCAAAGAGACGCTAGCCTTGGAACCCCACAAGGGATCAATCTAGTCTAGACTAATAATGAACCGGTGACATACAATATAATTGTAATAATGAAACATATATAAATCTCATTACATAATAATGAACCGGCGACATAATAAGGAACCGGTGACATTAAAATCACCAACATGAAATATATTCATAAACTTAACCAGAGTTGATTAAAAAATCCCTAAATACTATTAATCGTGCTAGAGTAGTTTGGTAATGAGATTCGTGTTCCTAATATCACCATGAAAGATAGAGTGGAAAATTTCTAAGCAGAAAATGAGTGAATTTAGTTTATAGTTTAATATTAACATGTTAAATGTGTATAATTAAAACTTTCAGTACAAAAAACAGTTCAAATATGTCAAACAGTGTAAACTCTCTCGAACTCTATATATATTTAAATGTTAATAGTTTTTGCTTATCTTATTTAAAAAAAAAATCAAATCATTCACATAATTATTTTATAATTATATTTAACATATTATTTATGAAATAAAAATAAAAATAATAAGAAAAAAAAAGTGTTGACGCTTATCTCAAATCATTAATCGCCTACTGCAACTGAAATCTACCCAACATGCAATGGAACAGAAAGAACTGAAAATAGACGTACCAATTGGTCAACGTGGCCATGGATTTGAAGGAACTGTAAACTGCTAATTGAATGAAACCTACCTAAACTGAACCTAAGCTGAAACAATTTTATATGCCACATATTCTGCAATGAATGCACCCCACCAAATCTTTAGAATACGCATTCAATAAACCGATGATATTAGCTCCAAACAATAATGCTACTTTCTTTCCCCAAGCAACAACTATACCCGATTGATTAAATGTACAAAACTTAAAACCCTAATTAAGGTGGATAGGTTGCTAGTGAAGTGGGGTTTGGTTGGGTTCTAGATTGCACGGAAATTTTATTAAAAAGTGCACATCAAAACAGGTAGCAATAATAAAGCTTAACCAGAAATTACATATTACAAGCTCTAACAGGAGAGAGGCCGAAACTATCTCATATGTACCCTTTAATAGTACTTCTAAATTTGTAGAAAAATTAAATATCTTTTCACCATTTGTTGTTATTTATATTTCGTTTCATATAAATAATAACGTGTAATTCATTTATTATTTTTTATTTTTTATTTTGATTTTGATATTTGTCTTAATCTAACGAGTAGAAAGATATATATATATATATATATATATATATATATATATATATATATATATATATATATATATATATATATATATATATATATATATATATATATATAAGTGTAGTAGGATATTTGATTTTCTCATATCTATATTGGTACAAATAAGAATTGAACAATCAACCTATTGACTACAAGTGGTTTTTAAACTTGAAAAATATTATATTATGGTTTTGTGATGGTGTTCGGATTATCGGATTATATTCGGGTGTGAATTGGTGACCAACGAAAGTTAAAGTGAACTTGATGGTCGAACCTAAGAACTAAGTACTACTGTACGATTGATTTTTTTTTAGAGTTCAATGGAAAAAAAATTATCCACTTCACATTCCATAAGGATAAAGTTTAATATACAAAATTTCAATTAGATGTCATCTTATTCGACTCGTTTATTAAAGGGATAATGACTTAGAAGGGTAATAACGTTTTCTGTTTGTCCATTTTAGATCCCTAACGTATTTTTTGTGCGTATTACACCATTAAGGTTAGTATAACCGTTTACAAATAGTCCTTTTAACAGGAAGAAGCCGGTAAAAGGATTATGTATAAACGGTTATAACAACCTTAATGATGTAATATACACAAAAAATACGTTGGAGACCTAATATGGACAAACAGAAAACGTTATTACCCTCCTAAGTCATTATCTCATGAAACTATAAACCCATATAATAAATTTTTACTTTTTAAATAAGAAACTTATAGGTTTTGGGGTTGGTAGTTTGAATGTTTTTAACTTCAACCTTCTTTATAAATGGAAGTGGCGGTTTCTTAATGACAATGGAGTTCTTCGGGTTAAAATTGTCAAATTTTGTCATGGGGAAGGTGGTGGTTTTGCGGACGATTCGAGAATAGGAATTGGAGGGAGGTGTTTGGCAAAAGATTGTAGGATCCATTAATCACCTCCATGAGAATGGTTGTATTCCTTCTAATTACATGTATAGAGTGGTGGGGGATGAGACTCAAACGAGGTTCTAGAAGGATGTTTGGGATAATGACTTAGGAGGGTAATAACGTTTCTCGTTTGTCCATATTAGGTCCCCAACATATTTTTTGTGTATATTACACCATTAAGGTTGTTATAACCGTTTATAAATAATCCTTTTATCGGCTTCTTCCTGTTAAAAAGACTATTTGTAAACGGTTATAATAACCTTAATAGTGTAATACGCACAAAAAATACGTTAGGAACCTAAAATGGACAAACAGGAAACGTTATTACCCTCCTAAGTCGTTATCCCTTTATTAAATTATGTATCTTGGATACTCTAGAAAAATCAGGACATATGCATCTACATAGCTGGAAAAGAATTTTGGGGTGCTAGATTGTATAAAAATAACGATTTTAATGGAAAATAGCAATCTATTTTTTTTTTTTAATTCTTTCACTTTTTGAAACAAAAAGTCCGAAATACCTAAATGAGTAACGTGTCAGTTGACATTTCACATTTAATGCCTAGGTGACTAGGGTGATGACTAATGTGACATCTCATTAAATCTGTTAAGATGTAAACTTACATGTAAAATCACAGTTTTTTGTATTTCGATAAATTCCTTTAGCTTTTAAATTTTTTAATATGTGAAGTAAAAGTTGGAATTGGCGTTGCAATAGTTAACAACTCTCGGCAACAAGAACTTCATTTTTCCAATCGACAGCATGTATCTAACCACTGAAACATTTCTATGAGGATTTGTGCTTTATATCATGAAAGTAAATAATTGACTATATAAAATTGACAGAGACTAATTACAAGCCTAACTATAGGGGATTCTAAAGACACCCGATTTAAAGGGTGATTTTAACTCACGAACTCAATTCCAATTTCACGAATAATTGATTGAATTGAGATATATGACATGAATTGTACGAATAATTGATTGGATTGAGATATATGACATGTTTGAGTTAATAAATTTAGGGTACTCTTGTATACACGAATCAATGCGTGTATGACTTTAAAATCATTAAAATAATATTATAAAAAAAAAAAAACTTAAATACTTCCTATGATTGTTTTAAAATCAATAAAAAACAAAAAACATCATAAATGGTCCATGTGGTTTATTAAAATCCGAAGTTTAGTCACCGTGGTTTGAAAACGTCATAGATGGTCACTGTGCTTTCAAAATTTTTGACGATTGGTCCTTATTGCTAACTCCGTTAACTTTTGTCTGTTAACTGAAAGGTATTTTCGTCATTTCACTACCACAGGGACCATTTATGATGCTTTTTCTTATTTTTTTTAAATAATTAAATAAAAGATCTCTCTCTCTCTCTCTCTCTCTCTCTCTTTCTCTCTCTCCTAGATACATCACCTCATTTCCCTTCCCCAATTTCTATTTCCATTTTAGATCTGCAGGTGGCCATCTCGTTCTCTGCCCCTTCTTCTCAACCTGCAAATAAAGAAAAAACACACAAACACACCCACAAAACTGCACTTGAAGGAAAAACACTTCACATAAACATTAGAGGCAACGAAGGTGACATATGCCCCCTAATATCTTGACGAAGCGTTTCAGTTCAATCCATTGGAATCTTTGATCCCACATAGAATCAGAGATTTAGGAAGTTTTTCAAGCACCATTTGATTCAACAGTAAGTTTTTCAACCACAAGCCGATCAGGCGAAGCTATTGCTGCTGCAATACAATACCCTAAACCAACATCCATTGTCCCCCATGTTCCTGCATCTAAACAGGTTCTGGGTTCCATTTAGACCAAAACGGATCGACCCACATCCATGGTGTTAGCCCCTTCTGAAACCAATATAGGAGCAAGACTACCTAAACTAGCAATTGCTTCTCTGATAATCCTCATTGGAGTAAAAAAAAAATCAACGGTAACATTAACATTTGTGGCTCAGATCTGTTATTTTGATCGGAAAAATGGGTCACACCGCCATGGCTGCAACAACGGTTGCCCCACCAAGATACAGGATGAAATTTCACCATTTCCCCAATTTGATGCTCAGATCAACTACAAAAAACAAAATCATCACAGCCTCCTAATAACCAAATCCATTCTACAGGCGACAAATTATAAAAAGGAACATGAAATTTGAATGATGAACGAAAGCAAACAGAAAAGAGTCTGAATCGATCTGATCAAACTTTGGCACTAGCGGTGGCTGAATCGAATCACAAACCCTAATCTATTTTCTGGTTCTAAATTTCTCCCATCTCTCACTTGATTCTCTTTCTCACTCAGTAACCTGGACCAAGAAACCCACTAGCTCCCTTCAATAACTGTCAAGTGATCGAAAAATGATGGACATAAGGGAATGGAGGTTGTTGGTGAATGGACACGAGAATATGAAGAATAGGGTGGGGGAGTCTAAAAGGGGTGTTTTTCCGAGAGAGAGAGAGAGAGAGAGAGAGAGAGAGAGAGAGACGTTTTATTTAATTATTTTCTTTTTAAAAAAAATAAGAAAAAGCATCATAAATGGTCCCTATGGTAGTGAAATGACGAAAATGTCCTTCAGTTAACGGACAAAAGTTAATGGAGTTAGTAACAAGGACCAATCGTCAAAGTTTTAAACACATAGGGACCATCTATGACGTTTTTAAACCACGAAGACTAAACTTCAGATTTTTGGAATCCGCAAGGACCATTTATGATGTTTTTTCTCAATAAAATAATATTATAAAAAAAACTTAAATACTTATTATGATTGTTTTTGACTCATCTTCAAAAGTCAAGTCCCATCAAAATCACTTATTTTCTTTTCGCCCCTTTTATTTTGGATACAATCTTCAAAATATATACCTTGATGTTTATAATTTATATTTAATTTATTGTCATTACTATAATGAAATTACAAATAAAAATTACATCTTAACCAAAAAAAAATCACATCATTAATAAGATACATTAACATACATAAAAACAATACCAGTATTGTAAAAATATTTTTAGTTGGTTTAATATTTGATAAAGCTAAGTTTATTTGATAATTTGTTAAACATAACAAATATATTTCGAACTCATTACAATAGTAAAATGAAAATCATCGTAACAGAAGTTTTAAATGAATCGAACAAATATGAACAAAAACTTGTTCGTATTAGTTCGTTTATTTTTAACCGAACAAATAAACGACCACACCCGAATTAAGAATCTATTCGTTTACAATTTTATTTATAACTTTTCTTTCAACTTAGAGAAGAAAAAAAAAAGATTTTTTTTTATATTTTATCAAAATTAATATTTGTTTTTTCCTAATTAGGCTCTAAACAAATGGTCTAATTTATCATTGTCAATTTTTTAATAAAGAAAACAATTTATATTTTTTCCTAGTGCTTACCATCGTGTCATTAGTCCACCTAGTCGGGGATTACTAGGCGACAGTCTGAGATCCGTTAAATTTTAAATGATTAAATATAGCAAGTATAATAGCACAGTTTGTAACTACTACTAAAGCATATATATATATATATATATATATATATATATATATATATATATATATATATATATATATATATATATATATATATATATATATATATATGATCAAATGAGAACACTTAAAAGGTTGAGAACGCGAAAACAGTTCTGGACCAATCATTTTATAAGGGTATATTAGTAACTTTATATAAATATTAATTAATGATTTCCTAAAATCTAAGGATAATGATTTTAATTACCTAACAAAATTAATATTTCCTTTTAGTTAATGAAATATATATAAATATTTTTGTTTATGATTTTTCCCAAAAATTATTTATGGCCGTTTCAAAAAAATTATCTAAAAAAATTAATATTTCCTTTTATATTAAATCTGAAAAGAAAATCTTAAAAAAAATATTATTTTCTACTATTTCACGTTTTTGTTTTTCAAAAAAAAAAAAAGAATAGAAATTCAATCCCAACTCAATACACTTCCAATCATAAATGAAAACACATCAAATTACAAACAATTCAATGCATTTTTCATAAATTGAAAATAAAAAAATAGTGTAAAAATTATCATTTTTTTCCTAAAATGAATACCTCTAATCATAAATAAATACACATATTCACATGAATACACTACAATTCATAAATAAATACAATCATTTACACACGAATACATTGCAATTCACAAATGAATACACTGTTATTTATAAATTAATACACATTCTATCATAAATGAATACACGTGCAATTTATAAATGAATACAACCATTCACACATAACTACAACGTTATTCATAAATGAATACACATGAATAAATTCATAGTAGAATGACCACAAAGCCCCTGCTTCCAAGAATTGACAAAATAATAAAAATAACTTCATTTAAGGCCTGCCACATAAGAAAATCTTCAATCCTATCCCCTCGCATATCAAACCAGGCGCAAAATTCATCCAAAAAACTTATATATTCCAAAAATGCTCTAGCTCTTTATCCTCCCTGTACAGTTAAAAAAATCTTTAATCCTTGTGAACCCACCCATCTTCTTGAATCTGTGTCGACTAATCTGAGTCAACAAGAACCAACCCACAACCACCGCCATAGAATTCTTAACCTTATTCCCAAAATACCCTTCAGTCAAAAAATCCCCATATTGATCTCGCCTTGAACAATTAATTCTTCCCCCTTTCGCCATATAATTCTGATCCAACCAACCAATAAAGCCATCAGAAAGATCAAACCAGGACCAGACATGTTTAGAAAAAGAAAAGTACCAAAAATGCCCCTGGTTAATACCACTCCCAACCGAACGCACATAATCATCTACTTTTATTTTTCTTCCCACCCCCAGGCACCTGCGACAACAAGAAAGCATCGACATCACCCAAACACCCATCTAAACCTATTTATTAAACTTCATTGATTTACATTCAAAATAAAAAGAAAAGAGAAGAGAATCATTACCGATCGAAGCAACTGCCCCATCGAGAAACCTTCCCTCATTCCAGTCGAGACGGAAGAATCGCCCTCCAGCCACCATTGTTGTTTTCATTTTCTCACCCAACGATTGATCGCCTCCCCTCCTCGTGGCTGCGTGACCACCGAACAGCCCACCCACTCATCTTCTATCGACCGGAGCAAAGCACCCACCAAGACCGACGACTCACACCTCACAGCTGGAAGAGATGAGCAAAACTTCACTGCTTCTTCACGCCCAACGGCGGCTGAAAGGAGAGGAGGCCCTAGGGTTGTGAAAAATGTAGAAGCAGGGATATAGAGGGAGAGATACGAGACAGAGAGAGAGAGAGAGAGAGAGAGAGAGAGAGACTGTAGGAATTGCTAAACATAAGTAAACAATCAATTACCATTTTACCCTTGTGACAGTTTTAAAATTACACTTTAATTCCTGTAATTTTAAGAATTTACATAAATGGCCCATTCGATAATAGCCTTAGATTTAGTTTTTTAAATGGTTCAGATGTGTTCTCGCGTAAGGATATTTAATGTAAATTGAAGAGTAACATTTCATGAATTTAAAATAGAAAGGTTACCCCGCTACGCGGGGGCCAGAAGCTTTCAATATTGTTTCTGAATCGATAAATATGATAGACGTAGAAAGTGCAAGAATGAAAAGTCCGGAGTTTGCCCCGGACCGTTTTTTTCATGTTTATATGAAAAATATAAAAGTTTTGACTGCAATGATCAGAAGTTTCAAAACGGTTAAAGAATTAAAGGGGTAGAAATTAGCAAATTTTTAGAAAAGGGATCAAAGTTGTCAAACCGTTAAAGTTTTGTGGCCAAACTTTAAATATTAAAAGGTTCCTAAAAAGTGTAAAAATATTGATTGCAAGGACCAAATATGTCAAAATAGGTAAAGAATGATGAGCAAAGTGCAGGGACCATTTCTGCCAAAAAAATGCCCAGTTTACTATTCCTAAGTTTCCAAATCAATAAATATGACAGACATAGAAAGTGCAATGATGAAAAGCCCGGAGTTTGCCCCGGACCGTTTTTTCATGTTTTTATGAAAAAATGTAAAAGTTTTGACTATAAGGATCAGAAGTTTCAAAACGGTTAAAGAATTAAAGGGGTAGGAATTAGCAAATTTTTAGAAAAATGATCAAAGTTGTCAAACCGTTAAAGTTTTGTGGCCAAACTTTAAATATTAAAAGGTTCCTAAAAAGTGTAAAAATATTGATTGCAAAGACCAAAAATGTCAAAATAAATATGATAGATGTAGAAAGTGCAATGATGAAAAGCCCGGAGTTTGCTCCAGACCATATTTTTTCATGGTTTTATGAAAAAATATAAAAGTTTTGACTACAAGGATCAGAAGTTTCAAAATGGTTAAAGAATTAAAGGGGTAGGAATTAACAAATTTTTAGAAAATGGATCAAAGTTGTCAAACCGTTAAAGTTTTGTAACCAAACTTTAAATATTAAAAGGTTCCTAAAAAATGTAAAAATATGATTGTAAGGACCAAAAATGTCAAAATAGGTAAAGAATGAGGAGCAAAATGCAGGGACCATTTCTGCCAAAAAAATGTCCAGTTTACTATTCCTAAGCTTCATATCTTTAATATATATATATATATATATATATATATATATATATATATATATATATATATATTATAAAACAAATCTCATTATTTCTAAAAATAGGTTCAATATAATAATAATATTTTTTAAAACGTTCAAGACTTTAAGCTTAATGTACAACTGATTATAAATTAAATAATATTAAAATTTAAATGAGATTTTATGGTCTAAATTTATAAGCTGGGGGTATAATCACATAATGCACAAATTTTATCCGCATACCAAATCAGATTATCAAACATACACATATGTAATTTGATTTTTATTCCTTAAATATCTCAACTTAACCGCTTGAATATCTGTAAATTGAATCGATCAAAGTTGACCCTGTATTGTCTCGCCTAAATCGAATTGAATCAGTCAACAAGAGATATACAACCTCTCATCAGTCATCTCTCAAAGAACCATCCCTATATGTGATGCCATTTCTTCTCTCGAAGGCAACAATATACAAGAATCTACTTTGTTCATCGCCTCTCACTACCAAGAAAAAACTGATTGAATGATGGTGATTGTGGCTAAAAATAGTTAAATCGGCTTCAAAACCATCTACAGCCACTCGCTGCTATATTCACCACCATCTACAGCCACTCGCCACCAACCAACCTCGGTCACCACTATACGAGATTAAGATCTCTCTCTCTCTCTCTCTCTCTCTCTCTCTCTCTCTCTCTCTCTCTCAAGCCATACGGATCTCAGGCCGTCATCTTCCCTGCTTCATCACCACTATCACCTTATTCCTCTCTTAGAAAACCTAAGGATCTATGCACCACCGCCACCTTATCCTTAAAACCGGTGTTGATTCCTCGAAGATTTGAAGGCAGATTAGTCAGGTAATGTAAGGTGTCTTTAATAGTTTACGATTGTGGGTTTCATTTACAAATGATTCTTGACTAAACCCACAAACTGCAGGTGGGTTGATCTGAATCTACGTTTGAAGGTCAGATATGGCTCGATTTTTCTTTGGGGTTGAGTTTGGGATTTTTACTCCATTTTTGTTTAAATATCAGATACTGGTTTGGGATTTGCAAGTCAGATGCTGATTCCTGATTTTTTTTTTCTCATTTGAGCAGATCATGAAAAGTTGGTTTCAAGTTCAATGCAAGTGTAATTTGCCTTTCGTCAACCAACCTCACGCAAAACGATCCCACCTGTATGAGTACGCTCATGAAGAAATCTAGCAAGTTTTGGGGCTGATGTATGATATATCCTATATTCAATTTGGTTCTCAGGTTATGTTTTTTCTCATTATCGATGGGAAAATTAAAGAAGATTTGTCTTTATCTGTTGTAACTTGTAAGTTTGATGTGCCTCTGATTCATTTATTTTAGCCTTTGCCACATGTTTTATTTTAGTTTTTTTCCAGGTTTTGAAGGTACACAAATGAAGTTTTGTATCAGTTAGATTGGCCTTCTAATTTCTTCTATGGCGAGAGTATTGTTGATTTCTTACCAAAACTATGACATATATGCTATTTCAAAAATATATGTTGTATTGATTTTTGGGTTGGATGGTCAGATCTACCTAGATCTATACATAGCATATGATACCAATAACTTTTGATTAAATCTTGTGTTTTTTATCCGATAATCATATTTTTGATTTTGTGCAGGTTGTTTGGTTATGGGTTTGAATTTATGGATTTGGGTATAAGAACATGTTAATGTTTCAGTATTATTTGGTTATTGACTGTCTGATAGAGTAAAAGTTGAACTCTTTTGTTGTATTATTATAAATTTACTTTTAAATTTTCAGGTGAGGTGTTTGTATAAATCTGAATCAATTAAAAGCTCTTTGAATCTTCAAGTTTCAGAAGGCTAAAATGGTACCCATCAAAAAGTTTTGGCAGAAATGAGTTTCTTACTACTTGGAAGAAAAAGGGAAATGGAGATAGATGGTCGTTACCATTGATGCTTTTCTAACAGATGTACAAAGAAAATGCATGAATCTGATTTTCAAATCTGAATTGAATCTGATTTTTTTTTTTAAATTTGAATACATGTATGTGTGCGTGTGATTTTAAGAAAAAAGTTATCAACTATTTCCATATAACTATCATATTCAAAAGAAAAGAATAAAAAACAAGATATTGGGAACTGTATATTTAAATTTGAAAGGATAAGAGATACATGTTTAAACAGAAAAAAGATGATGATTTTTGTTGTTTCATGTATGGTATTTGTGTGGCCTAAATTTTAAAAATAACTCAGTGAAAAAAAAACATGATCTTTGATCGCATTTGGTTATGATATATAAAAATAAAGAGACTAATTCTTCTTTAAAACTGTCACTTAGGATATATTTGATCAAATTTGGTTATGATAGTCATGTAGGATGTATTTGATCATATTTGGTAATGATATTTAGGTAAATTGTTTAAAAATAAAAGTAAATAATCATATTATGATATTTAAAAATATAAAACTATAATAAAAGAATAAAATTTTATACTAACGAATAATTTGCTTTATTAGTAACGATTAATTTGTTTCATACTTTTATCTATAATCTTATTTTTCCCTTTTTCTAAAAAGCACACCCTCAATAAACATTTTTAATATTTTTTAATTGTTTTAATTGATGGAAAATATGTTAAATGTATTTACCAACAATTAAGTAACTTTTATCAGATTATAGTGTATTACCACTATCATTATAAGATAAAGTTTAACATATATTTTTTTTTAAAACCAAAATCACAAGTTAAACATTTTATGTCTTATTCGAAAATTCATTGTGTATTGTACAACTTTTAGTCCAATACTGAAAACCGGAATCGAAAAGTTGACAATCCAATAACTGATAAGCAGCTCAAACATAAAACCGCAACCGATCTACCAGTCCAAATGACCTACAACTTTTGTTGGAAACTTTCCACACACACTCCCTCTCCCCCAACCCATCAAACAAACTTGAACAGTTATAAAGTAAATATTAATCGAAAGAAAACTATCATCATAAATGACACTATTTGCGGATGTCATGATACATTGGTACTTTTACTTGTAAATCTAAAGCAACTATATACTTTTATTTTTCATTTATAAACAAAAATAGTAAAATACTTACTCTTAATTCAAAACAAATTTAAACAACGGTATATATGTTTAAACACATTTATTTTTAACTAAAAGCATCGTACTTTTAGTTTTAACTCAAAACAACAATGTAGATCATAGATATATAATATATTGTATTTGCAAATGCCTTACACGTTCATCGGAATATGCAACCCTCCAAATAATAGAATGCTCAAGAAACTACTCGCCGCTGCCGCTTTGTACGGGTAAATGGCAAGTATATATATATATATATATATATATATATATATATATATATATATATATATATATATATATATATATATATATATATAAACGCCATTGATAGGACAAATTTAATATAATATATTAGCTTGTGAGACAAATTTAACAATATAATATATTAAAAATGGCTAATTTTAGTAAACGACATTTCTCATTCAATCAAGTCATCCGTGTATTTGGAATTGAGTTTGTGCCTTAAGAATTACCCTAAATTTAACTGGTCTCTAAATAATATTAAAAAAATCTTAGGATATCATCTTAAATAATCTCGGTCCTTGATTGTATTTCAATTCTATGTTTTCTGCCTTTAGATCAAATTGCTGATATCATCTTCGTCAAATGGAATGTATTTAATTCGAATAAAAGTTTTCCAATTGTCAAACAAAATTAACTTATATCCGTTGAAATGAAATGTATTTAATTCCAATAAAATATTCTCATATTTTAAATCTTGAATTTTCGATTATAAAGGTTTTAATATGGTCAGCTTTAAAAACATATTAACAACAAGTCATTTCAATTAAGACATTAATATCAACCATTAATATAAATTTGTTTATATTAGTAAACCATAAATATAAAATCCATTTTTATTTGGAAACCATTAATACCAAAAAATTAGATTCAAATTATCACATATATACGATTCATCATTAAATCCGCGATTCACACTTATTTTTAATTGTTGCTTTTCTTCAAACCTTATCCTACAACATCATGCTTATTGCTTATAATTTCTATCATCATTCCCTGCTTCAAACCTTCGTTGGTGTGCAGTAGAAGATCTGTATTCTTTTGCTTTTTATATATTTTTTTCGATTATTTTTTGTCCCTATATCAAATATATGTATTCATATATTTCGATTTTCTTTGTCACAAACTACAGGAAATCACTTAATTACTTTTCTCAAACTTTTCAAATAAACAGCAAAATATATTATGTACCTTTAATAAAATAGAAAATTAACTATCTTTGGAATTGACACTAATTAGGAAAATGTTATTTTTATATATTAGAGATGATTATGATTTTTTTTTAATTATTATGTCATAAGAATCCGATTAATTTTGGTATGATTTTAAGATAATTTGGTATGATCATATTATACTTTTAGGTTGATTTAATAAGAAATAATATATAATGTATTTATGCATCCTTTGAATTTAAGTATGGAAACAATTATGTTGACAGCTATAATGTCTTTCATACCTCTTTATAAATCATACATCTTTATAGATAAATACATTGTATACGTCCCTCTTATTTCATATAAAAGTTATTTCTAATTCTAATTGTTTTCTCTTTCATTTTACAGTCATGGCACAAAACAATCGCGATGAGATTGTCTATGATAAGGTTGCTGACATCGATGCATCCAAGGAAAACATGAAACATTTGTGTTCAAGTACTCTTGCTTTGGAAGCAAACTTAAAAAAACAACCCAAACATGTTTAGCAGCTTGTATATGATTTTAATTGACGAGTAGGTACAATTTTTTCTTTTTATTATTATGTTGCTTTTAATTTATAAAATTTTAAACTTAACCAAATTTTTTTCACTTACATGACACTAAAATACAAACAACAATAAAAAAAAAACTCATTAGTTCGTTTTAAGCCCTCTTTGTTGAAGCATCTGTAAGAGAAATTAGTAGTTTTGGTATGGTCAGAATTGAAGGAGATTACATGTTGGTTGATCATAAGCATAAAAATAATTTCTACAAAACAACCAAAATTCATGTATCAAATGATTTTCTTATTACGGTGGATCCTTATAATTTTGTGACTTTTCAGGATTTGATAGCCAGGAATCTCGACACTCGTGTTGAATTTGTTAAGATTTTATTTTAACATTCTACCTTATCTACATGTAAATATTTATTGTATTATACATCTATAATACAACAATCGTTTATTTTTTTTGTTCAATATTTTCTTGATCACGTTGTGTCGACTAATCCTATGAAAGTGACTACTAAAAATTCAAGGGAGAATCTGTTGATGAAGATGGTTGATCAGGATCTACGTTAAGTATATGTGTTTATAACATTTTATTTTCTAAATTATTTTCTCGATTATTAGATGGTCCATTTATAATCTTCTCACTAACAAATTGGTCAAATGTGGTTAGAGCTCTTTCACACATTTTTTATCATATGTCTTCATACTTTTAAGTTTTAAATTTTCATCTTCAAATTCTATTTATTAGTTACATATGTTAATTGAAATTATTGTTATTTGTTTAACATCCCAACCTACTTTGTTTTATCTTTATATAGTAACAATAAAATTTATAAATTTACACAACAATATACATATTTCGAATTTTGTCATGCAATTATACTTTACAAAATACAATTTCCTCCAAAATAATTTTCGTCAGTAATTTCATCCATAATTTCACATAATTTAAATTTGTATTTTCTTTATATAAAATATTTTAATAATCCCGATTTTTTTCATCCAAAAGTATATCAAGCATTTATGTTTTAGATAATGTTGCCCCGTTATAATTATTACTTTCCAAAATATATCCGTTTAATGAGGAATTTAATTTAGTGAAGGAAGTAAATGTTAATTCAAACAAGATATATATTCCATAATTATTACACAGGTTTATTAAAAAAATATCAAGATGTAAACATTAATTATTTTTAAAATGAAATTTCAGAATACAAACGATGTTGTTGTACAATGAAATATAAAATTGAATAGACAAAAAAAAAACTATTAAGACAATCAATCTTGAAAATAGTATAGTTATGAAAAATTATAAAGTAAGATAAAAATTATAAAATATTAGTATATTTGTAAGTACAATTAGTAAAAATGTTACGGTTATTATAAAAAAAAAAAAATAAGATCGTTAAGATTAGTAAAAATGCAATATATAAACTAAATTATCACAATAGTAATGAAATGTCATTATTTGATATTTCATATATTTTAAAGATATACCAAATTACATTGATAATATACTAAAATTATTCAAAGTTGCACCAAGATTAATAATAAGTTCTTGCGAACACTAAATAAATAAGAACAAACGTAAAAGCTAAAACTTATATGCATAATCAATTTAAAAATAAACTAATCATCTTTTAGAAAATAATTTCCATTGATGATATACTAAAATTAAATCCATATAACATTTAACATTCCATAAAACATACTCTATGACTTTATATGAATAAATAAAATAGTTGTCAATATTTAATACGGTGAAAAAAACGGTATATTTGTTGTCAATACTCAATATAGACTTAAATTAAGTAACCTTATTATGAAAGAAACGTTTGATTTGAATACTTATGCTTATATAACATTATCATAACCATATGTGACGAAGAAAGTCATTCAACTAATAAAACAAAAAATGTTTTGTATACAAAGTGGTCTTTCAACGATTATAGTTATTTATCGATTTCAATGTATCTTCTACGCATTTCAATAATACCAATAACCATAATTTTTTTTTATAATTATGGTCCTTATTGTATGCAATAACCATAATTTTTTATAACAACAGAATGATCATTCATTCAATTTTCAAAACCATAAGGACCAGCGGCGTAGCTTTTTTCATAGAAGTCTTCAAAATGCAATATATTGCATACAATAAGGACCAATTATAAAATTTTGTCTTCTCCTTATTTTCCCAAACTTCTTATATTTTTTTAATAAATATGATGCACTTTGATATTTTACTCTAAAGGTGTCAAAGCAATGAAAATTATATATATATATATATATATATATATATATATATATATATATATATATATATATATATATATATATATATATATATATATATATAATGTCTAGTATGCTCAAAAGTCATATTAAAGTGATATTGTTAATTAACATATGATACTAATAGGTCACATTAACAACTTGATACAATTAATTATTTATTAGAAATTGGTTTTAATAAATATTCAATAATCTGTTATAATTAAATTAGAAATTATTTATTTCTAGGAAATAATAATTTTGATTTGCAAGTAACATTATATATAATTCATATAGTATGAATTAATAAGTCTTGCATAATATTTTGGACTAGATAAATTCTTTTGTCTTTTACTAAAAAGTTAAAGTTTATAATTTATAAACTTGGTTTGTAAAATATAAAGCTTTTGTCTTCTTCTTTTTATTTATTTTTTTCAAATAACAGTCAAAAGACAAGAGTATGACTTTCATGTTTGTTTAATCAAAAGTAATAAGAAGCATGGGAGACATGTAATCTTTAGGGATATGCTTGTCTAAAGTGGAAGGACCTAATGGTTAAAGATTTCACTTTAAGACAATATATATATATATATATATATATATATATATATATATATATATATATATATATATATATATATATATATATATATATATATATATATCTATGAGGCTTCCACTCTTGAATTGGTTGCTTCATTCTTGCTTCCCAAAACCGTAAGCTCCTTAGAGGAGGTTACTTTCTCTCTCTCTCTCTCTCTCTCTCTCTTCTTCATCCCTTCTTGAAGATTAGTTGTATTTTCATGCCCTCTTTAAGTTCATATTGGTTCTGAAATTAAAGCTTAAGGGATTAAGAGTTTATGGACTAGCCTCTACATCAAGTTGAGTCATTATTGGTGTCTCAAAGGTTCCACATTCTTCATCAACTTTCAAGCCTCCCAAGAGGACCCAAAGAACTACAAAGGTTGTCATTTCTTCACCTCTTCTTTGGTTGGTGTTTAAATCTTTCTACAACTTGCAAGAAGATCCTTGGTGGGTATAAAATGTTATGTTAAGTTCAAAATTTTAAGTCTTTCGTTGCCATATTTTTCTAGTTTATGAAACTATTTTTGAACTAAAACCCGACAATTTGTATCAGAGCCACCTTGCAATGTTGGTTAGATTTTTTGATTTTTGGAAATCTTAGTTTTTAAAGAATATGAATAACTTGTTTTTGTATAAAAATAAGTTCGTACATATTGTCTATGACAACTTTATAATTGTTATTTTTTTATGTGACAAAAGTTTCATTCATCTTTTGTCATTTAAAGTTGTCTTAGAAAAACAAAGGTTGTTTTATGTGTATGTTGATGTGTATAATGTGCATAAACTAGTCAAAGACCATTATGATTGGTGTGTTGTTGTGTTTGTTGATTTTATTATAAAATGGTTGTAATAATTTATTTATTCATATGGTATGTAATAATTAAATAGATGAGTTTTCTTGGTTATTTTGTAAAGTAATAGATTAGTTTTTAGAAATAATTTATTTGTACAAAGATGTAACAAGAAATTAAGTTGGAGCTATTTTTGAAGACAAAAATGATGGGTTTTGGTCATAAGACATCCTATGTGCTCATACAAACCCTAAAGCTCGGATCTAGGTTTCTCTATTGTACATGCTTTGAATCCAAGACTTTGAACCCTAATTCTAGCATATGGAAATCAATATTAACATATAAATGGGTTTAAGAACATACCTTGATTGTTATATAGCAATAACAATCCTAATCCTCCTTGAATTGACTTTGGAAGGCTTAGAGTCACAAGTGTCACTCCTCTAATGGCTTACAAACACCATAAGCAAGTGGAGAAGGTATAAAGAGAGAGGAGGGAGGTAGGAATTCGTCCTTAGGACCTCTTGGGAAGGGTTGCACGAATTCCTAAGCCCTATGGGGTTTATATAGGTGTAAAGATTAGGGTTTTAGTCCTTATCCTTATCTAGTTGCTTGCCCACCAAGCAACCATAAGATAAGTCTTAGAAACCCTTATCCTAGTCGAATTCTAAGGGATTTACACCTCAAATTCGTTCACCATATATAAGATAATCCTTACCTTATTTTGTAACTATCACATAATTACAATTCAGCCCCTCTAGTTTAATTAATTACACTTGATCACAAAATTAATTCTTAATTACTTATTGACCAATATTAATTAAACAAATATGATTTCTCCTTTAATATATTATTCTTATAACATATTAATAAATCATAATAACCTTTCTCTCTTTATTTATTTCTCCAATCAAGTTGCTTTGGTGAAGGCAACCCAAAAGGACCATGCACCATCGGGTCAAGTACATACCAAAATAGTTATGGACTTAGACACTAATCCAACAGTCTCCCACTTGGATAAGTCTAACAACTATTATGCGTATGACTTCGGATCCCGATCCGCAATCGTAGCTTTCCAAAGCCGCTGTCAACTCTGATCATATCAAATACGCGTGTCCTTAGATAAGGGATCATATATTCCTCCATTCTAGATATCGTATGAGATATGATTTCAAATCATTCTCTTTGTACTATATCTCGATTTACGATTTATGACGACTGACTAATTGAACAAATCAAATTAGCCCTAGCCCGGCCGAGCATTTACGTTTGTCATCACTAAACCATCGAGGGGCCCAAAGATATCGCTTTTATCCTACTTTGAATAAAAGGAATGGATAAACTTTGATACAATGCTCGCTTGCACTCACGCACCAAATCACACACAACAATATGTTTTATAACACCAAGTTACTGGTACGTTTACATATTATCAATGTGCAACCGATTCGCAAGATACAATTTACACATCTCGGTTTCAAGAATATAAGATGTTATCGTCTCACCAATCACTCGTGATACAATTTCATGGAGTGATCCAAGTGAGCGTGGGTTTAATCCAATGCTCAAATCATATTCATAAGCACTCATGAACGTTGCAGCAAACATTTGCTTATGTCTAATGCTCTTTAGACAATCCACACACCAATTCACGACAGTCTTCATTCATATCTACTTCCAACATATGAATGACTGTGGCCCGTTCGAATAATTCGATTATTCTTAATAAATTCAATTATTCTGGAAGTCAAAACATGCAAAGTGAAACACAAGAATAATACTAATCCCATATGGCCTCAAACCTTTGAGTATAAATAAAACACCTTTTATTTATCACCATATTGATTACTCATTATTTGTCGTTTCGGGTAATCAACTTCTTACTTGAATTATTACACTTGTCCCATGTTCCTAGCATGCACACAATGTTTATCTATGGTTCTTACTTTTGTGAAATAGACTAAATTGAGCACATTTCCAATCATTCTCATTTCACAGCTCCAAATCCTTTATCCATAAGTGAAAGAATATCAATTCTTGCTACTTATAGAATATGCTAGATTCTAACATTCTATGCAACTTATTCTTTCGTAATGTCACTGCACCAAAGTCACAAAGACTATTGCCAATGATATTACAAAGTCCTCTATCGAAGATTGTTACAAGACAATTCCATAGACGTGATGTCTCTCACTCAAAGTACATTCTTTGAACATCCTTTTGCATAGAAGTTTCTAATCTAATCATAGATTTCTCAATATTCAATTCCCAATATGGACACACTTCCATATGTTCCATATGACAACTCATTCTTAATAGAATTTTATCCATTCGTAATGATGTCGATATGGTCCATCCAATATGGAAACATTTCCATATTTTACAATACTATACTTCCAACTACTCACAAGCGACCAATCCTCGTCGAACTTGGATTGTCCTTTGATAGTTGTTTAATTATTTTAGTCTAAACCGATTCTAGTCCTTTTTCCCTCTAAATGTGCTCGACATTTGGAAAATTTTAGAATGGTCAAACATTAAAGCATTTGCAATCGATCCTATACCCGAAGCGTATGGGACACGACGTATAATGTTTTATTTGCTATGTTCTCAAAATTCGAATTGTGAAGAGGGATGTCGTAATCATAATCGAAATTTTAAGAACACACTATGTACCTTTGACTAAATTTATTAACATTTCTCAACCTAATCCTTTAGATTTGAAATGAAGCATAATATTCTCTCCCTTAATTATAGCAAAACAACCTTTCAACTCTTACAACTTTGCAAGATATGACTATTGTTTTCTATAATTAATATTGCTAACCTTGCAATACTTGCCTTAATCATCATACAATCATAACATTTATGCTCCCACTATCATGATGATTATTATAAAACATAACACTTATGCTCCCACTAGCTTCGACATGTATTCATAAACATCTTAACTTTCAGAAAACAATACCTATTGAATTTCCTAAAGTTCATGTTTCTAATACTTAGTGCTTTGATAATCTTTTATCAAGGCTTGTTGAACTTATACACCTTTGCCTTCGATAGTTCATATGTGTTTCTAAACACTTAAGACTAATTGCCAAACCTCACAATTCAAATTATGGAAAGGGATGCCGTAACCATAATTGAATTCGAGAATGCAATTTTACAATCACTATCTTCTTAAAATTTGTCTTAGTGAAAGCATTTCTTCACAATCATTTTCATGAAGGAGGAAATCTTATGACACTTAGATTTGAGCGGTATATGTGTTCTTATCCATGTGAATTTGTTAAAACTAAAGTTTATGACAAATTTAAACTCTTATGGATCGAACTTTCTTGATCTCGATTTCTTGCCTTTATGGTAGCACAGCTGCCCACCATGTCTTCCAAGTAGTTAAGCAGCTCACCCTTTCCTATCAATGTACCTTTCATTGATTAAGGTGCTTTGCCTTTTATGCGTTCAAAATGAGAACTCATAGAACTCACATGCATAATTAACTCGATTGGATTGGCACAGAATCAAAATAATGTCAACACGATAGGTTGTAAACCTCAACTCGTGTGCTAGTGATGATCGATAAGGTTTATTTGATTTGTTCTTGAAACCTTTCAAGACAATTAAGACTCTCACTGACTCCTTGACATATAAGGTTCTCTTGTCAATAACCATTTCTTGACAAACAAATATTCAAGATTTAGTGTAGTTTTTATCAAAACACTTCATAAATTGGTACTAGTTGGTCTTGGTCTTATCCAAGACATCATAACTTACCACATTTAATGAATGTTGTAAACCGTTAATACTTTTCACTCATTGTCACAATCTTAACTTTAAGACTTGTTGTTGGAACGAAGTATGATAGACTTCTTGATTTAACCATTTCTTCAATCCTTGATTCCTCATATAATTATACTAAGACTCACTTAGAGGATCAATTGAGATGTGGTTCTTAATCATTAAGACCTATCATAAAGCATAAAAGCTACTCTCCCTTCTTCTTAGAATGGAGAAACCTTTATCTTTCTGCCTTCTTGATTATTCTTATTCGTTCTGCTATTGATTTAAACTTTTTTAATCAACTAAGAATTACACTTAATCTTATAAGTATAATCATATTTACCAGACTTTTAGTAAATCATGACGAATATCTTTGTTACTCTTATGGTGGACTTTGATCAACACATAACTTTGTGTACTTGATCTCCTAGTCCTTCACTTGACTCTTTGTCAATGAATTAGTCTAATTTCCAAATACGAAATTTCTCATTCATCGTGCATCCACGTTGCATGATTCCAAGTTTCTGTCCAATTGAAACTTGGGCGATGAGAAACTCTCCCTATTTGGTAAATTCTCGACTTTTCCATAAACACCATAAATAAGAATCATATCCATTTGTTGTAGAAATATGCAAACACCAATTTTCATAACGATTTCATTGCAAGGAAATAACCAAATAAATAAATAAGTCAAACGAAAATTTATTTTATTTATAAAAGCAGCGGAAAACATTTGTCCTTGCAAAATCCATTGAAAACTATGTATTTCAAAAGAAAATTTCTAACAACTCTATCATAACTATCTAAGCTCAAAATCTAATCTTCAAGTCCATGCGATCAAGATCCATTCCTTATGATTAGATTCTTCTTGCCCTTTCACCAAGCTTCCTTTCTTTTCACCGATCCTGCAAAACATTCAAATGCAATCTTATCACATTATGTATTAAGAATCAATGAATAGGAACTTAATGGAGTTAGATAGTGGATTTTACCTGAAGCACAGCCATACTCTTTGACTCTCCCATCTTTTGGACTCTTCAGGCTCTTTTGGCATACTTGTATCCAACGCCCTTTCCTTTGGCAGCAAACGCAGGTCGGTTCTCCTAGAACGTCCTCGGAAGTATGGTCGGTTGACTCTCCCAACAAATACGCTTCATTGCTTCGCCAAATCATATCTGATTCAACAGCAATGAGCATGTAAGTTAGGTCAATGAGGTTGTCGTCATGATCCATCATATAATACTTTCTTTTGAACTCACTATATGATTCTGGAAGTGACTGCAAAACCCAATTCACAGCCAACTCATTCGTGAATGACACACCCAACATTATCAACCTATCAATGTGTGACTTTATTCCTAGAACGTGTTCACACACGAGTTTACCATTTTCATGTTTCATTTCCAATAGGGCTTTAGTGATGTTGAACCTTTCAATTCTTCGATCTTGTGGGTTAGGGAGAACAATTGGAAGAGGTGGAGGAAGTGAAGCATGATTTCTTGTTCCTCGATCGAATCGTGGAATACCATCTTCATGTGGAATGCTTGTTCCACGGGATTTGAGAAGACCATAGTTGTCGAACTTTGACATCTACAAAACGGGAGAAAAACGAATTCAAGTTAGTTGATAGATTGAGTCCTTGGTAGATCACCCAAATGAAATTCCAAGGCTAGGACCCAACACAATACGCTACAACCTAGAAAAGGGATGCCGTAATCTAGTTGTAGAATATTTGAAGGTAAGTGAATGACGATTCACTAATTTCCACCATGAAAAACGAAAAAGAAATTTATGTTTTAAATCTATGAAAACTCCTAGATCCTTTGAGATTCATTGAACATTTCAATGGCATGTTTAAATCTCGATATGCCCCTCTTGTTTGTGACTGGGATGCCGAGGATCACAAAGCGGGTGTGAATAACCATGCAAACTTACATGGTGCCCTCACATGTTACAGTCACCTATTCGATGTGCCGGTAAACCGCACACGCTCCACCGAACTATGACAAACATTGAGTCACCCTTTGCTACCTTTGCTTAGAACCATTTAGTGTGCCGGTTAACCACACACGCTCCACTAACGTCTTCGCAAGGGCACAAAGTGTAATTTCATGGAATTGCATCAATTCACTTTTGCCTAAGTAACTAAGATTGGGAATTTTATGAAAAAGATTTAGTTACTTTAGTAATTCATTATACTTATAATGGAAGGTTTCGTCCTATCCTACCCGTTCGGCTAACGACCCTCCACTAGTCAATAGTGCGGTGGGTAAGAGTGGATACCCATTCAATCGCCATTTTATAGGCAATTTCCTTAAACACCCCTTATAGACCAGCTTCATGAATGAGGCCTACTAACGGTAAGACTGACTTTTACTCATACATATATATAATGTTAGACCTTTAATGTTATATATATAGTATAGGATGTATTTTAACACTTCTAAAATACTATGTGGTTAACTTTAACAATTACACTTTTAATTCTATTAAATGGTTAACCTAAACTTTTATGGATTTATTAAACCCCTTTTAATTATACACCTTAATTAACTAATAAAACCATAAGGGTGTGATTTGAACTTTTTCAAAACAATACTAGAGTTTTAGAATTTAACATTTCTAATTAAACTTTTAATCAACCTTTAAATTCCAAAACTTGAGGGCAAGTTTTGAAACATTTCAAACCATAAGGGTTTAGAATTTAAATATGCATCAAAATCAAACTATTTAATCAAAATTTAAATTCCAAAACTTGAGGGCAAGTTTTTAAACATTTTTTTTTTCAAAACATTAGGGTTTCAACTATTTAAATTTCAAAACAACAAAACTTTTGGGGTTCAAATTTAAACTATAAAACCTAAAGGGCCAAATATGAAACTTTTCACAACAACAAGGATCAAATAACAAATAATTCAAATTAACATTTATTCACATAATTATCCATATTTGATGATTTCTTGCAAAATAATTTATCAATTTACTTAAAATAATTAATCAATTATCTTATAAGGAAACAATTATCTTATTAATTGATAAATATCTTCAATTAGATTAAAAATACAGTCAAATTTATCATATAATCGGATTAATATTAATCTAACATGATTAGGTAATTATCCCAATGCAAAAACAGCAAGAAATCCCGAGATAAGCACTATCTGACGCACCGACTCGCCGAGTCACCCTCTGGAACTCGCCGAGTAGGGCTGACTCGCCGAGTCCAAGAGTGACTCGCCGAGTCAGGTCGAACAGTGAGGCCAAAACATGATTTTCAGTTACATCAAGCATCAATACAATAGAAACCAATCAAGTCTCTGATACCACTGATGGGTTTTGGTCATAAGACATCCTATGTGCTCATACAAACCCTAAAGCTCGGATCTAGGTTTCTCTATTATACATGCTTTGAATCCAAGACTTTGAACCCTAATTCTAGCATATGGAAATCAATATTAACATATAAATGGGTTTAAGAACATACCTTGATTGTTATATAGCAATAACAATCCTAATCCTCCTTGAATTGACTTTGGAAGGCTTAGAGTCACAAGTGTCACTCCTCTAATGGCTTACAAACACCATAAGCAAGTGGAGAAGGTATAAAGAGAGAGGAGAGAGGTAGGAATTCGTCCTTAGGACCTCTTGGGAAGGGTTGCACGAATTCCTAAGCCCTATGGGGTTTATATAGGTGTAAAGATTAGGGTTTTAGTCCTTATCCTTATCTAGTTGCTTGCCCACCAAGCAACCATAAGATAAGTCTTAGAAACCCTTATCCTAGTCGAATTCTAAGGGATTTACACCTCAAATTCGTTCACCATATATAAGATAATCCTTACCTTATTTTGTAACTATCACATAATTACAATTCAGCCCCTCTAGTTTAATTAATTACACTTGATCACAAAATTAATTCTTAATTACTTATTGACCAATATTAATTAAAAAAATATGATTTCTCCTTTAATATATTATTCTTATAACATATTAATAAATCATAATAACCTTTCTCTCTTTATTTATTTCTCCAATCAAGTTGCTTTGGTGAAGGCAACCCAAAAGGACCATGCACCATCGGGTCAAGTACATACCAAAATAGTTATGGACTTAGACACTAATCCAACAAAAAATGCAATTTTTGAGACTACATAAGTGTTGGGCAGAAAGATGACACTTTCTGAAAAGTATCATGAATATTGTCAACAGTAGCTTTTTCTTTAAAGGGTTGTTGACCTAATACAACACTTTCTGCAACCTTTTTTCGAAAAGTGTTGCATGTGGCTGAATTTTTCCTTTATAGAATATTTTCTAATCTTTTGCAAGCAATGAGTGTTTACTTAAGTGGGAGCTTATACAACAACATTACAAGAAGATTTTAGGTCCCCTTAATTGTCCCTTTAGGAATGGACTTGGCATCTTTTGTGTTGGCTCACAAAAATGTCATTAGTTGGTTATGTTTATGCACATATCTTTTTATGCATGTTTGTGTTGATTATTCTATGCAATTATTATGTGTCGTTGATAAATTAGTTTCTCATATGCTAAAATAATTTTGTAACATCCCAAAATTCAAGACCAAAAATTTCATTTTTTTTAATTAAGTTATTATAAAACTGATAGTAAAAAAACATCCATTATGTCATCCCATATCAAAACCAGTATGTCAATAATCAAAATGTGTCATAATGAAACAATATCAGAGTATAATCGCAAAGATCTCATGTGTGGAAAACATAGTGTGATGCGTTGCGATCATGTCGGCTCCTTTCCTTTTGAAGAAGAAGTACCTGAAACAAAAAAAAAGCGTAAGCACGAAGCTTAGTGAGTTCCTCCATCATACAACATACCATACAATACATATACTGCCTAGCATATCCGGGTGCCGGTCTACCCTTTCGGTCTCTGTCAACCGGTACTCGCCTAACATATATGGGTGTTGGCCTACCCTTTCGGTCTCTTTCAACCGACAACTGCCTAACATATCTGGGTGCTGGCCTACCCCTTCGGTATCTTTCAACCGGTAATCGGGGACTATTTCATCCCCTACCACTACCACATAATACCCTAGCATATACACATAAATCACATATTGCCTAGAATATCTGGGTGCTGACCTACCCCTTTGATCTCTTTCGATCGGTAACCGGGGACTATTTCACCCCTACCCCTTTGATCTCTTTCGACCGGTAACCAGGGACTATTCCAAACCTTAGAATTTTAAAAGTTTAAAATTCAACATTTATACTATTATAATATTAAAAGTTAATCATATATATGTATAAGACAAATCAGTCTTACCGTTAGTATGGCTCATTCACGAAGCCGGTATATAAGGGGGGTATAAGGTTACTGCCTATAAAATGGCAGTTTAATGGGTGTCCACTCTCCCTCATTAAAAGTATAATGATAAATATAAAGTAACTAAACTTTTATTAAATTCCTAATATTAGTTACTTTAGGAAAAATGTGAAAATGGTGCTAATCCATGACATTACACTTTGCACCTTTGTTAAGTCGTTAGTGGAGCGTGTGTGGTTAACCATCACACTAATCCGGAACTGAAAATGTGTGGCAAAGGGTAACTTGGTTTTAATCATAGATCAATGGACCGTGTGTCGTTAACCAGCACATAGATTAGGTGATTTGTAACATTAAGAGTACCAAGCACATTTGCATGATTATTCACACTTTGTTTGTGATCCTCAACATCCCAGTCACAAACTTGAAAGGCACAATCGAGATTTAAACATGCCATTGAAAAGTTCAAGGAATCTAGGAATTTCAATCCAATTAAAACCTAATAATCAATTTCGTTTTTCATGATGGAAATTGGTAAATCACCATTTACCTACCTTTAAATATTCTGCAATTGGATTACGGCATCCCTCTTCCGAATTGTAAAATATTGTGCTGGGTCCTAGCCTTAATATTTCATTTGGGTGTTATATTAAGGATCTTATGTAATCTAAACATTGTTCTTATTTCTTTTCAAATGTCTATCCCAAACAATGCTTCAGGCTCCAACCCTTCTAGCTCATTCTCCCTCATGAATTTGGTTGGAAGAATTATCTTCGATGGGTCAAACTTTAACAATTGGATAAGAAACATTCATATGGACCTTCGCTATGAGGACAAAGAATATGTCCTGGATAAAGATTTGAAGGAGATTGATGAACAAACTGCTACTCTCGAACAAATCGAGGAATACAGGGTTCATGAGAGGGATGCGACAAAGGTGTCATGTATTATGATTGCTACCATAATTGTTGAGCATCAAAAGTCCTATGAGGACTTATGGCCCTTCGAAATGCACCAAGATTTGATCGAAAGGTACCATCAAAGTGCTCGGAAGGAAAGGTATGAGATCATTGCCTCCATGATCACAACCAAAATGCAGGATGGAGAGTCCATCACGGCCCACTTACAAAAGATGCAGAGATATGTGGACCTTTTGCTGAAGTTGAATGTGAACTTCGATGAAGAGTTATCCATTGATATCATCCTACATTCGTTGCCTTCTTGTTATGATCAGTTCTGTATGAACTATCATATGAACAAGGAGGAGGTCACTCTAAGCAAGCTTCAAGGCCTTCTAAGAACTGTAGAAAGCAACTTGAAAGGCAAGTTGGTTGTACCTACTCCTATTGTTGTTGCCCCTGTTCTGGAAATTGGACATGGGAAAGGGAAGAAGAGCAAGGCTCCTTCTAAGAGCCGCAAGGGAAAGTCTCTTGATGGATCCTCTTCGAATGGGGCCAAAGTTGGTTCTGCTAATCCCTCTACCAATCCAAAGGATGTAGAGCGCTTCCATTGTCATGAAAAAAGGGCACTAGAAGCAAAGCTGCCCCAAGTACTTGCAGGACATTAAGGATGGGAGGATAAAGCCCACATTTGCAGGTATTTACACTATTCTTTATAATAACTAATCACATGCTAATTCTTGGGTCCTTGATACATGTTGTGGATTTCACATTTGTTATGATTTGCAGGGACTAAAAATAAGTAGGGATGTAGAGCACGGGAAGATAAACTTAATCATGGAAAATAGGAAAATGTCGCCTATCACCAAGATTGGAGTTTATTCTTTATTTCTTAGTAGTGGGTTGAATTTAGAATTGAATAATTGTTGTTACTCTTTGGAAATGGCGAGAAATATTATTTCCTTTCACAGTTTGTATAAACAAGGTTTTACATTTTCTTTTAATAATGAAATTGGTGGTATTAATGCTTATTATAATGGTACATTTTATTTTGAAGCATTACCTTGTAATGGTATATATGAAACTGCGATGGTTGTAGATAACCTAGGAAATAAAGTGTTGAATATTGATTCGTCCATTGTTTTGGACAAGGATTGCTTATGGAATTGTTGTCTTGGACATGTCAACAAGAAGAACATAGCCTAACTCCAAAAGGCTGGAGTTTTGGAGTCATTCAACTTATAGTCGGATGACACTCGCGAATCTTGTTTGCTTGGAAAGATGACCAAGCCACCCTTCATTGGTACTTGTGAAAGGGATGAAGGTTTGTTGGATCTCATACACACTGATGTGTGGACCCTTCAGAACCGCCACAAGGGATGCTAACCGCTTTTATATGACTTTTACTGATGATTACAGCAGATATGGCTATATCTACTTAATCAAGCATAAGTCAGAAACCTTGGAAAAGTTCAAAGAGTTTAAGCAAGAAGTGAAGAATCATTTGTACAAGAAGATAAAGATGTTGCGATCTGATCAAGGAGGAAAGTATCTTAGTATTGAGTTCCTAGACGATCTTAAGGAATGTGGAATTGTTTCACAGTTGATGCCACCTAGGATACCGCAGCTGAATGGTGTGGCTGAGAGGTGCAATCAAACCTTGTTGGACATAGTTCGTTCCATGATGAGTCGAGCTTCGTTACCTATCTCATTCTGGGAATATGCCTTAGAGACTGTCGCCCATATCCTTTGTAACATCCCAAGTTTTGCCATTTGTAGTCCCTGGGAATGGAAGGGTAAAGTCATGAAAAGTCTAAGGGCTAGATTGTAAATTTGGGACCAGGAGGAGTACGCCGCACGTACATAAGGGTATGTTGGGCGTAATCTTGTGTACGTTGGGCGTACTCATAAAAGATGGAAACCCTAATAATTGGAGTTGGAGGCTATATAAACATCCTTATAGTCCATTCCCTCTCATCACTCTCAGCCTCCATCTTTCAGAAACATTCCAAAACCCTAGTCCTTGTGAGAGAGTGTGAGTTGGTGGGTATTTGAGCTCTTGAAGGTGGAGTCATTGCATCAAGGAGTTGGAGAAGGAGTTTGGCTTGTAGATCTGAAGTTGTGTTGTACCCTAGAAGCTCCAGAAGGTAAAAAGCTTCAATATTTATGTTTTATAGCATAGATCTAGTCATTCTAGCATTTTTGAATCATTTCTTGTCCCCAACGGTTCCAAGATAATGTATGTTGTGATTTATACGAGATGAGTTGTCCTTTCAGACTCTTAGAGGGGTTTGAGTGTTAAAAATGAGGTCCCAATGGCTTAAGATGTCCTATGCATGTATTAGGAAGGTATTAATGGATTAAGACCTTAGATTAAGAGCTTTCTGGATGTCCAAAGTGTTAAAGTTCAAGACTTTATGAGTCCTAGGCACATTTGGTCGATGGATCTGAAGTTTGGGCTTAAGTGCTTAAGCCATAAAGCAGTTATGAGGATTTTTGTTCAGTTCGCGTACGCCTCGCGTAGGAAGCTGTATGCCTAGCATACAGGGTCAACAGCCCCGTTTTCCAGTCATCATGAGTCGAGGTACTCCCCGCGTACCAGAGGAGTACTCCCAGCGTACGTTGTTTGTTGGGTTTTTTATTTAGAGTTATGCGTTTTGGGCTGTTTATGGGCTAGCTGGACTTGGGCCTTCGCTGGACACTATGGATATGGTGTGTTGGGCCAAGTCTTGGTAATGGATCTTGGATTTAGACCCAATTAGGTAGTTGGGCCCAATTTGGAAAATTGGGTCGATGATGGGCCTTGTTATATGGACTTATGGACCTATAGGTTTGGTATTGGGCCTTGGCCCGAATTAGAGGGAAGGAAAATTGGGCTATTGTTATAAGGAATTCTTGGTCAAAATTTTATATTCCCGTTTATGGAATTCTTAATCGCTATTTTGGATAGTTCGGGATTGTCGGTGAGACAGTGGTTCGGGAATCTGCTTCTTCGGTTCAGATCGGCATTTCGAGGTAAGTTATCCTCACTATATCAACAGGGTCTAAGGCACCAAGGCCGGCCCTTTCTAGGATTGTATATTGATATTGCTTGATATGTTTATTGATCTTTTAGATCTGCGTTTTGGTAGTTAGGACGGTATGATGTTTAGTGACCTGGTTAGGTTGGTATCCTGGTATATAGGATGATGCTATGTTTAGTGACCTGGTTTAGGTCGGTATCTTGGTTAGGATGTTGTTATGCTATATGATTTGTTATATTGGTTTGTTTATATATGGATTGTTATGTGATTATCTGTTTATGTTTACATGATTGATTAATATGGGGGTTGGGTTGAGGCAGGTCCTGCTTCGTGCTGTAGGCCAACATACCCAGGGCGGATCGGGCAGATTGCACACCCGGAAGGGTACATAGTCAGGCCAAACGCCCGGCGAGCAGTCCGGATAGGCTAAAGTCCCCGCGAGGGTGGTCCAGACGTGCCGAGGCTCGGAGAGTCGGCCAGATAGACTGAAGGCCCGGTGTGGGCAGTCTAGTCATACTGTAGACTCAGAGAGTAGACCAGGTGGGCTGAAGGCCCGGTGCGGGCGGTCTAGTCACTCTATAGACTTGAGATGCATGGATGTTCTATATTTGTTATAGGATGTGTTATGGTTATATGAGGTTGGTATTTTAGGGGTAACTCACTAAGCCTTCGAGCTTACATTTATCGATTATTGTTTCAGGTTCGGAGGATAACCACGGGATGGCGAAGACGTGACCATACACTTTCCTCGATTTATGATTATGATGTCTGGGAACTCTGATATGAAACTGTTTTGGAAACCTTTTTGTAATAACTATTGGTATTTTAAATGTTTTTGAAAGTTTAAATTTGGCATGAATTTTATGGATGTTACAAGTTAGTATCAGAGCCTTGGTTTGAGTGAATTGGAGGAACATTCATGTGAATCTGGTCTCAAATCAAGGAAAGATTTTCAAAATGATTTCTAAAATGGTTTTCAAAATAAGTAAAGGAGGATGCAAGTGTACGATCAGTCGGAGCCAGTAAGTAGGCCCCAAAAATACCATACAGTTATTTGATTATGTTATATGTTAGAACAACATGCTAGTACTAGGCTAGGAACCTTCAGGAATTACATGATAAGAATTGCCTGATTATATGGTGCCTGCTAGCCTAGGGTTTTCCTTATATGAAATTGACATCATTACTGTAGTTACTTGTGTATGCATCACGGTTATACATAATTAAGTTCTTATAGCCTAAGAATGTTTGATTTGGCCTTATGTTATGTTCTTGTATGATTGGGAGCTTAGGGTAGGATTGGATATTCGAAAGCCTATAGGGTCCAGCGTTATGTATGACTAGCATACACTAGTGCTGCAGGGTTGGTGGAAGTTTCATGGATGGGTGGGTAGTGAGAGGCCCGGAGGCCAATTATGTGATATTTAGTATTCCTTTAGGAGTGAGGATTGAGCGCTCGCTATGTTTTGTATATTTTTAGGGTGTTGTGGTGATACTTTAGACAAATATGGGTAGGTGTGGAAGGTAGTATGGGCCCATACTACTGAAAGCACAGGACCCATACGCGTAGTAAGGAAGTCACAACCCCTCGGGTTTTTTGTTGGTAGTTGGTTCTCGTATTTAAAGAGGAGTATATGATGTTTTTGGCATGTTTTTAGCATGGTGGTTACACGACGATTCGTGACCGGATCTGGATTTGGAGCAGGATCAGGAGAGGGCTAACAGGTGGCACCGACAGCGCCCGAGACTATCGACCAGATGAGGCCAGACGAGATGGATGCCAAGATCTGGGACATACTGCATGATGAGTTTGATGCTATGTTCCGGGCTCAGTTGCCAGAGATGTTTGGGTCTATCAAGACCACTATGGTGGAGTATTTCGATGATCGTTATGCAGCCCTTACTGAGGCGGCTGCCGCGATAACCACAACAGCTGTATCAGCGGCAGGGTTGGGAACTGGCTGAGTTTTTCAGTACCGAGATTTCGATAACATGAAGCCCCTGACATTTGATGGTACCCAGGATTCGATCGTGGCCATGAGGATGTTTCTTCACATGTTATTGTCCTGGTGACCAGAAGGTCAGGTGTGCTCTGAACCTGCTGAGGTCTGGAGCAAAGGATTGGTGGAGGTTGATTACTGGATCATATTCGGATGAGCAGCGTGCTGTGGTTACATAGGATCAATTTCGGGATATGTTCCATACCCGTTACTTCCCACGAGTTGAGCGGGAGACGCTAGCGTAGGAGTTCTTGGATCTGCATCAGGATTCAGAGTCGGTCACGGAGATCACACGCATGTTTAGTGAGAGGGTGATGTTTCGCCCCGAGTTTGCTTCGGAGCAGGCTCAGATGAACTAGTATCTGAGTATTCTCAAGACGGACATCAGGCAGTTCGTGTCCACTCAGAGATGTGATACCTTGCTGGAGTTACAGGAGGCCGCCAGGCGGCGTGAGCTTGAGATTGAGTTGCAATTGTGAGAGCAGAGGCAGGCCTCGGTGCAGTCACAGCCGGCACCAAAGCGGTCCAAGACCGTGGATTCTAGGGTTGGAGGACAGGGCGGCCACACTTGTGAGAAGAGTGGGAAGGGTCATACCGGAGTTTGTAAGTCCGACGGTGCATTCCGCAAGTGCAGGAAGGAGGGGCACTATGTGAGGGATTGTCGCCAGTTGGCCCCGGTTCAAGACATGAAGATTTGTTATCATTTCCATCAGGTTGGTCACATGAGGACCAACTGTCCACAGCTTGTTGTCAGATCGGTGAAGGTGCAGCGTCGGCTACATTGAGGATTACTGGCGGGGATCAGGGTGGAGCAAAGCCTCCGAGGGCTCAGGGACGTGCCTTCCAGCTTACAGCAGTGGAGACCAGGACAGCACCAGATGCGGTTGTTGGTATGTTTCTATCTTTTATCTTATTGATTATGATGATATTGTGAATTCTCTTCCATCCCTTTATGCATATGTCATAGCAACATAGGTGAATTTGAGGAATTTAGTGTCGAGGGGTTATAGTCGGTTAGTATCCAGGGATGTTGGCAATTAGAAGTTAGGATATAGGATCTTTATTCCAGGGCTAGTGGCTATAAATCGGAGATGAAGAAGTGTTCAGTTGAAACTCGGGTTTCTTTTAAAGTTTGGTTGCACCATGATAGAAGTGTTGTTCTTCGGAGGTTGCTCACTCCAGGGTTAATCGATCCTTAGATAAGGATTATAATACCCACTACGGACGGATAAGTTGTGTCGGTTTCACCATCAGTAGGTAGTAGCTAGTGTCCCAAGTGGAGGAGAATTGGAAATTCTCAGATGAGGCAACGATCATTGAGGGTTCCGTTAGCTTCCAGGGGTTAGATAGTACTTTCAACGGGTATGCGGGTTACTTGTGCATGTAGTAGGTATGCAGGTCAGGGATCAGGCCACGACTGTTCGAGTGGGTGGAATATCAACATGAGGCCTAGGGTTAGGTCGGGGGTATGGTTCGCGGAATGGATCCAAAGTTCGGAACCCCAAGTGGGTGAGAAAGGTCTACATGGGAATGGTCAACGAGAAGGGGGTGACCCAGGGTGATTCTCAAAAGCTTAGAGCGGTCCGGATAGACTGAAGGCCGGTGGGGCGTACCAGTCAGGCCGAAGGCTCGAAGGACGGTCCAGACAGGCTGAAGGCCCAGAAGAGCGGTCCATACATGCTGAAGGTTCAAAGAGTGGTCCAAAAAGACAGAAGGCATGGTGAGGCAGTCCCGTCATGCTGAAGACTTTGTATGCGTAATAGATCATTGTATGGGTTTAGTTGGTCATAAGATCAGGTTCTGAGTATGTATATGTTATGGTGTATCAACATGTTCTACAAGTGGATATTGTGGAGTGAGGCGGTCCTGCTGTATGCAGTAGGCCAAGATATCAGATGCGGAATGTTAGATGCCATTTTATGCATCCTATAGGGTAGTTTTCATTATAATTCTAGCATCATATCTTGTACATTTTCATGTCATTTAGATAAATAATGTTCAGCTCATGTATTTCGTTAGAATTCCCGTACTGCTCATGTTTTATGTTGATCTCAGATAGTTCAAGTGGAGCAGTGCTTTGGGAGCAGTTGGATGCGCGTTTGGAGCTTAAAATGGAGCTTGAAACTTATGGAGTATGTTGAGGAATGTTTGGAAGATGCTTTGGTCAATAAACATTCGATTGAATTGATCAAACGAAGATAGAATATACAATATCAAAGTTAAAGGATGTTGCTGGTAGCTTTGACCCCCTGTCAGTGTTTTGACCATATCTCGAGAACCGTATCTCCGATTGACGCGATTCAAAATGATCTGCAAATTAGACAAAATTTTGGACGTCATAGGCACAACCTGTGATTGCAGGTTGTCTCCTTGCAATCGCAAGTGACCTTTTTGTGATTGCAAGTTTGGTCGTAGGTTGCCTTCGAGGTTCTTTTGTGCCCAAAATTCATCCGGAAGTGAAAAATCAAAACCTGCGATCGCAGGTTGTCTCCTTGTGATCGCAGGTTGGCCAAAAAGTGTCAAAATAGCATCCTACTTCATTAAAACGGCATCAGATGTGTTTATTTCAAAACCTGCGATCGCAGGTTGTGTACATGCGATCGCAGGTGCGCCGTTTTTGCTGCTTGACGTATAAATAGACCCTGATAGCATTCCTGTAACTTAAGTTGACGATTCCAGAGGTACCAGACGACGAAAATACGATTTTGGAGGCTTTTCTTATCTGATTTCAACGATTTCTGAAGATCTGAAGATTGTGGATCATCTCCTTCAAGTAGATTAGTAAGATCAGTTGTTTGATGTCTCTTTTTATCTGTTTAGATCAGATTTTAGCCATGTCTGGCTAAACCCTAGTTTTCAGTTCTGCATAAGACAAGTACTTTTCATGTGATTGATCATTAGATTTGGTTTTTGATTTGTGTTTCTATCTAGATTCTTCAGTTTTGTTCTTAATGAATGTTTGATTTTGATTCTTGTTAGTTTGATCACCTAGTTAGGGTTTTATCATTCCAATTAATCAATTAATAGAATCCGTAATTTTTCTTATTAATTGGTAAAAGTAACAAGTATCAGATTAGTTCCGTTTTGGGATTTAACTCTGGTATAAACTGTAAAAATCATATCTTTACGCTTCCGAGCTTGTGAGAAGTATTGGATATTGCTGGGAATTTTACATAGATTATAATGCAACTTTTCTGATCTTAATTAATAGCTTGTTTAATTAGACAGTAAAAAGTTAGGGTTAATTAAAGAGCTTGTTTTGATTAACTAATTTAGGTAAAAGAGAAATTACTAGAGCTTGTTAGTTTTTCTCAGTACCAGCTTAGATAGAACGCATCTCAAGTAATCAGATCTGGATCAGTTACATGATTAGGAAAGTCGCAGCAGAACTGAAATCGTTTTTTTATATTGATTTTTGTTTAGTTTAATATCACTGCATTTTTAGTTTGTAGTTTAATTCAAAATCCCCTTTTTATATTTTATGTTTCTTGACTAGATTGTGCCTGATGCAAAAAGGCATTGACCATTAGGCTGTGCCCTGAGGATTCGACCCTGTTCCCTATGCTATATTTTTAGTGCAAGTAGCAGTGATAATTTATTTGCTTAATATGTGTGCGACAGCGTGTTAACAAATTGACGCTGTTGTCGGGGACAGGGTGCTTTCTAATAGTTTTATGCCAAGGATTTTTCGTTCAGGTACACCTTTAGTTTTTGATCCAAAAATCAAGCGAACTGCAAGGAAACTAAAGAAAGAAGAAGCAAGAAAAAAACAATCAGCTGGTCTCTGTGGTTCATCGTCTTCCATACCCCCTGAAACCTCCACACCACAAGGCACTCCCTTGTGGAACAAATCAGATCCGTTTTTTCCAAAAGTACCCCCATCTTCTCCTCAAAACAGCCTATATAAAACTTACTCCCCACCCCCTTCCATTAAAATTGAAACCACGGACTCTTCAGAAACCGAATCTGAAGACTTAGTTATGAGTGGAGACGAAGCAGAAAAGACCCTTAGAGAGTGGGCCACTCAAGAGGTCAACCAACAGCCCCTTTGCATTACGTTTCCAGAAGCCTAGAACTTCGAACTTAAATCTGAGCTGATTCATCTTCTTCCCACTTTCAGAGGATTGGAAAACGAAGACCCACATAAATTCCTCAAGGAATTTCATGTGGTGTTCAGGAATGAAGCCTCATGCTGTCACAGAAGACCAAATAAAGTTAAGGGCATTCCCCTTTTCGCTTCAACATTCTGCAAGAGAATGGTTGTATGAACTCCCATCAGGTTCCATCACCACTTGGACAGAACTCACAAAGCTGTTTTTAGAGAAATACTTTCCAGAAACGCGAGTCTCCAGTCTCAGAAGAGAAATCCTTGGTATCAAACAAGGAAAAAGAGAAGCTTTCCATACCTACTGGGAGAGATTCAAGAAGTTGTTGTTCCGTTGCCCCCAACATGGAATTAGTGATTACCAGCTCTATAATTGTTTCTGTGAAGGTCTGACACCTATGGAGAGGCGCCTGATAAATGCTTCCAGTGGTGGTTCCTTGGGTGACATGAACCCATCTGAAATCAGAGAGCTGATTGAAAAGTTGGCGATCGAGTCTAAACATTACGGGAATGAAGATGGGTGGTATCCAGATCAGCCAAGAGGGGTCAAGGAAGTCAAGCAATGTTCATCTGGAAGCTCAGATATCTGAATTGACAAAAGTTGTTCTGCTCTTGACTAAAGAAAAAGTAGCTGCAAAGAAACAATGTGGGATTTGTTTAAAGACTGATCACCCTACAGATATGTGCCCAATATTTCAAGAGGATACAGTTGCAGTAAAAGCTATCGGGGGCTACCAACAAAATTTTCAAAATAATTATCAGCAAAAACAACAATTTCAGCCTCCACCCAGATTTCAGCAGCCAGGCTTTCAGCAAAACTTTCAGCAGCAAAATTTCCAGAATCAGAATTACCAGAATCTGAACACACATCAGCAACCCAGTAGTTCCAGCATGGCCTTAGAAGATATAGTGAAGAGTCTTGCGACGAGCACCCAAGCATTCCAGACCGAAACTAGAGCTAGTATCAAGAATCGGGAGCAACAGGTGTCTCAACTTGCCACTTTTGTGGGTCGTCTGAAGTCTCAAGGAGAGTTACCAGGGCATACAAAAAATAATCCAAATCACAATGTGAGTGATATTTCCTTGAGAAGCATAAATACATATGAAGGCCCAAGCTCATCTGAACCAGAAAACAAAGATGAAGAAGAGTTTGAAGAGGTTCTGACAGAAGAAGGAGATATGGAAGGGATAAAAAAAGGAGCTGAAGCTGAAGAGTTTGAAGAGGTGTTGGTTGAAGAAGAATCTGAAAAGCTCGAAGAAAAAGAAACTCCAACACTACCCAAGCCAATTCTGAAGGAGTACAAGCCATTACCTCCATTCCCATCAAGACTAAAGAGAATGAAGCGCGAAAGAGATGATGAAGATATTATGGAAATTCTTCACAAGGTTGAGGTAAATATCCCACTTTTAGATGTTATAAAGCACATCCCTCGCTATGCTAAATTTCTGAAAATTTTATGTGTTTCTAAGAAAAAAATTAAATTTAATGAGATTGTAAAAGCTGGTGAAAATATCTCTTTGATTTTACAAAAAGGTTACCTCCAAAGTGCAAGGATCCGGGGATTTTCTCAGTTCCTTGTAAAATTGGGGAAACTTAATTTTCCAAAATCCATGCTTGACTTAGGAGCTTCAGTTAATGTCCTCCCGTTTTCTATTTTTGAAAAATTAAAAATTGGAACTTTAAAAAAGACCGGGACAATTATACAGTTGGCTAACCGCTCAACAGTACACCCAAAAGGTGTACTGGAGGATGTTCTTGTTCAACTGGATAATTTGATTTTTCCTACTGATTTTTACATTTTGGACATGGAAAACTTGGATACTTCAGATGCAAACTCAATTATTTTGGGAAGACCTTTTTTGAAAACTGCTAAAACTAAGATTGATGTTTTTGCTGGTACTCTTTCTATGGAGTTTGATGATGATATTGTGCACTTTAAAATAAATGATGCTGAAATTCCAATTGATAAAATTTCTATTAATTATTTGGGTATCAGCAGTCCTTTTTCTGAGGACTGCTGTGATTTTTCTAATGGTTTTGTGCAAGATTTATTTTTAGACAGGAAACTAGATAATTATACATTAAAGGAGCTGAACATAGATAAGCTTGGGGAGATGAAAGATCATGTAAATTCTGCTGGAGGAACTGGTACAAAGCTGATAGAAAAAGCTAAGTTTGGGGAAGGTGAGAAAAAGGTGATTTCTGACATGAAGCTAAAAAAGAAAAATAAGAAAAAGAAAAAGTTGGGTGCTGTCAAGAAGAATGGAGAAAGAAAACGACTCAAAAATCTAAATTTTGAGTCATTTGATAAAAATCTGGAGTCTTTCCAGTTTGCTGAACAAGTTCCAGATCTACCCATATTGCCATATTTGAAGGGATCCGGAGTTACAAGAAAAAGAGTTGAGCTTCAGAGAAGTCTCAACCACACTAGTTCGTAAATCTGGTTGGATAAAGTCGAGCCAACGACTTTAAAAATGGGCGGCATTCCGGGAGGCAACATGATGAGTAGTTTTTAGTTTTTTATGCTTTCAATAAAGAGATGATCGCAGTTCCAAGCAAGCTTGGGGAAATCAGAGGATCGACAGAGTTGCTGAAATTCAAATTTTTCGTCAACATTCATCATCAAAATCAGAATTTCTGCAATCTATCAAGTACATTCATTCCTAGCTGCAAACTTTTGTTTTCATATTCTTTATTGAGTTGTTCATTCCTCTCTGAGCATTGAGGACAATGCATCATTTTAAGCTTCGGGAGGGGGTTAGTGTAAAAATTTGCATTTTTGTTCAAAATTTTAATTTTTCAGTTTTTTTTAGTTAAATTTTTCAAAATTTTATTTTTGCATTTTATTTTCTGCATTGCATTTGCATATAAAATATTCGAAAATCCTAAAAAAATTATTTTCTGTTTTTATTTTTCTGCATTCATGACAAAGAAAAACCCAAAAAGATTTTATTTCTAGTTATTTTTATTTTCATTTTCTACATTCCAAAAGAAAATAAAAAAAAAATTAAAAATTTTACATGAGATGAGGATATCTTTTTGCATTCGATAGCTCAGTTAAGATGAAATGTGATAGTTACCGAAAATAACAATCTCATTACACTCAATTTTAAGAATATATTTTCAAGTGCTTTAAATGTTTTCAATGTGAACCAACATATGAGTCAGATAATTTTTACAATAGATGTGTGAGATGGAAAAACAAACAGTGTTTTGAAAATAATTTCCTTGAATGCCTTAAAAAGAACCTAGATTGGATAACCCTTATCATTCCTTGAAGTACTGAACCCTATAGTTTCTACGCCTTTTGAGGTTGGGAGGGAACTCTTTTTATACCCACAATTTATTATCATTTTTGAAGTATTGAAGATATGAAGGGCCTCAAAGTAAAATTCGTGCCCAGTCAATATATATATATATATATATATATATATATATATATATATATATATATATATATATATATATATATATATATATATATATATATATATATATATATAGAAACTTGAAGAAATCTGCAATTCAAAGTCAAATCCAATTCAAGTTCAAGTCGAAATCAAGAAGCAACAAGTTAAATCTGAATAGTTGATCAAGACAAAGAAGATATGTGGTATAATGAGATTGATCCCTCGATAGTGGAATCATAGGGGTAAGCTTGGATTTTCTGTCGATAATGGAGCTTATCGCGTTTACTGGACGAGTTCGAAAAAAAGGAAGGGTTGGTCAAGCTAAGTTTTTATAAACGAATTATCGTGAAATTGTTTTTAAAAATACACTGTTTTCACAAATTAAATTCGGTGTAAAAATTATTTGTTTAAGTTTGGTTTAACTTATTAAATATAACTGTGAATCGTTAATATAAAGTATTGAGACTGTTGTCTAGGTAGTGATTTCATTAGAGCTTCCTCGTTGTGAAATCTGATCATGTGACAAAAAAACAGTGAAGTACATTAGTTTAGGTTTTCATTTTATTTTATTTTAAGTTATTTTTAGGTCATCTACATCTTTCCATTTGTTTATAATGTTATATCCTTTTTCTTACTTGAAGGCAAGTAAGGTTCAAGCTTGGGGAGATTTGTTGGATTCCATTTTATGCATCCTATAGGGTAGTTTTCATTATAATTTTAGCATCATGTTTTGTACATTTTCATGTCATTTAGATAAATAATGTTCAACTCATGTATTTCGTTAGAATTCCCGTACTACTCATGTTTTATGGTGATTTTAGATAGTTCGAGTGGAGCAGTGCTTTGGGAGTAGTTGGATGCGCGCTTGGAGCTTAAAATGGAGCTTGAAACTTATGGAGTATGTTGAGGAATGTTTGGAAGACGCTTTGGTCAAGAATCAGTGTTTTGACCATATCTCGAGAACCGTAACTCCGATTGACGCGATTCAAAATGATCTGAAAAGTAGATGAAATTTCGGACGTCATAGGGACAACCTGCAATCGCAGGTTGTCTCCTTACAATCGCAGGTGACCTTTTTGCGATTGCAAGTTTGGTTGCAGGTTGCCTTCGAGGTTCTTTTGTGCCCAAAATTCATCCGGAAGTGAAAAATCAAAACCTGCGATCGCAGGTTGTCTCCTTGCGATCGCAGGTTGGCCAAAAAGTGTCAAAATAGCATCCTACTTCATTAAAACGGCATCAAATGTGTTTATTTCAAAACCTACGATCGTAGGTTGTGTACATGCGATCGCAGGTGCGCCGTTTTTGCTGCTTGACGTATAAATAGACCCTGATAGCATTCCTGTAACCTAATTTGACGATTCCAGAGGTACCAGATGACAAAAATACGATTTTGGAGGCTTTTCTTCTCTGATTTCAATGATTTCTGAAGATCTGAAGATTGTGGATAATCTCCTTCAAGTAGATTAGTAAGATCAGTTGTTTGATGTCTCTTTTTATCTGTTTAGATCAGATTTTAGCCATGTCTGGCTAAACCCTAGTTTTCAGTTCTGCATAAGACAAGTACTTTTCATGTGATTGATCATTATATTTGGTTTTTGATTTGTGTTTCTATCTAGATTCTTCAGTTTTGTTCTTAATGAATGTTTGATTTTGATTCTTGTTAGTTTGATCACCTAGCTAGGGTTTTATCATTCCAATTAATCAACTAATAGAATCCGTAATTGTTCTTGTTAATTGGTAAAAGTAACAAGTATCAGATTGGTTCCGTTTTGGGATTTAACTCTGGTATAAACTGTAAAAATCATATCTTTACGCTTCCGAGCTTGTGAGAAGTATTGGATATTGCTGGGAATTTTACATAGATTATAATGCAACTTTTCTGATCTTAAATTAAGAGCTTGTTTGATTAGACAGTAAAATGTTAGGGTTAATTAAAGAGTTTGTTTTGATTAATTAATTTAGGTAAAAGAGAAATTACTAGAGCTTGTTAGTTTTTCTCAGTAGCAGCTTAGATAGAACGCATCTCAAGTAATCAGATCTGGATCAGTTACATGATTAGGAAAGTCGCAGCAGAACTGAAATCGTTTTTTATATTGATTTTTGTTTAGTTTAATATCACTGCAGTTTTAGTTTTTAGTTTAATTCAAAACCCCCTTTTTATTTTATCTGTTTCTTGACTAGATTGTGCCTGATGCAAAAAGGCATTGACCATTAGGCTGTGTCCCTAAGGATTCGATCCTGCTTCCTTGTGCTATAATTTTAGTGCAAGTAGCAGTGATAATTTATTTGCTTAATATGCGTGCGACAGCGTGTTAACACGGACCGACGGAGAGTTGTAGGCACGAAAGGTTCAAGAGAAAAGTAGAGTTGGGGCAAAGGGTTGGCAAACCAAGATGGTCTGGTTAGACTGAAGGATTGGTATGGCGGTCCGATCAGGTCAACGCCCAACGAGTAGTCCGGGGAGGCTGTAGGTCCTGAGAGGTGGTCCAGTCATGCCGAAGGCTTGGTGCATCTTCGTTTGGTAATCTACGGAAGCATTAATTGGCATAGCAATGGGTAATCTGTGGTTCCATTTCTGGTGGGAAACCTAGAATTAACAGGAGTTGGTTAATCAGTCTAAGGGACCAGTGGAATGGAAGTAACAACAGATCAGTAGATAAGGCCTGTCAGGAAGACGGACCGGTTTTGGGATTTCAGATTTTAGGGTTCAAGAGAGGTGGGATTGGTTGTTTAGTGAGGTTATGAATTGAGTGTCTTCAAGGTAGTGAATGATGTTGGGTTGCTCACCTTGGGAAGTCATTATGAGTTCGAGTGGTGGAGGTGTCCTTCAGGATGTCAGGTTGCCAAGGACGATAAGGAATGATTTCGAGGACGAAATTGAATTTAAGTGGGGGAGAGTTGTAACATCCCAAGTTTTGCCATTTGTAGTCCCTGGGAATGGAAGGGTAAAGTCATGAAGAGTCTAAGGGCTAGATTGTAAATTTAGGACCAGGAGGAGTATGCCGCGCGTACATAAGGGTACGTTGGGCGTAATCTTGTGTACGCTGGGCGTACTCATAAATGATGGAAACCTTAATAATTGGAGTTGCGGCTATATAAACATCCTTATGGTTCATTCCCTCTCATCACTCTCAGCCTCCATCTTTCAGAAACGTTCCAAAACCCTAGTCCTTGTGAGAGAGTGTGAGTTGGTGGGTATTTTGAGCTCTTGAAGGTGGATTCATTGCATCAAGGAGTTGGAGAAGGAGTTTGGCTTGTAGATCTGAAGTTGTGTTGTACCCTAGAAGCTCCAGAAGGTAAAAAGCTTCAATCTTTATGTTTGTATAGCATAAATCTAGTCATTCTAGCATTTTGGATCATTTCTTGTCCCAAAAGTTCCAAGATGATGTATGTTGTGATTTGGACGAGATGAGCTGTCCTTTCAGACTCTTGGAGGGGTTTTCAGTGTTAAAAATGAGGTCCCAATGGCTTAAGATTTCCCATGCATGTATTAGGAAGGTCTGAATGGATTAAGACCTTAAATTAAGAGCTTTCTGGATGTCCAAAGTGTTAAAGTTCGAGACTTTATTTGGTCGATGGATTTGAAGTTTGGGCTTAAGTGCTTAAGCCATTAAGCACTTATGAGGATTTTTGTTCAGTTCACGTACGCCCCGCATAGGAAGCTGTACGCCCAATGTACAGGGTCAACAACCCCATTTTCCAGTCATCATGAGTTGAGGTACGCCCCGCATACCAGAGGAGTACGCCCAGCGTACGTCCTCTGTTGGGTTTTTGATTTTGGGCTTTGAGTTTTGCGTTGTTTATGGGCTAGCTGGACTTGGGCATTGGCTGGACACTATGGATATGGTGTGTTGGGCCAAGTCTTGGTAATGGATCTTGGATTTAGACCCAATTAGGTAGTTGGGCCTAATTTGGAAAATTAGGTCGATGATGGGCCTTATTATATGGACTTAGGGACCTATGGGTTTGGTATTGGGCCTTGGCCCGAATTAGAGGGAAGGAAAATTGGACTATTGTTATAAGGAATTCTTAGTCAAAATTTTATATTCCCGTTTATTGAATTCTTATTCGCTATTTTGGATAGTTCGGGATTGTCGGTGATACGGTGGTTCGGGAATCTGCTTCTTCGGTTCAGATCGGCATTTCGATGTGAGTTATCCTCACTATATCAACAGGGTCTAAGGCACCAAGGCCGGCCCTTTCTCGGATTGTATACTGATATTGCTTGATATGTTTATTGATCTTTTAGATCTGCGTTCTGGTAGTTAGGACGGTATGATGTTTAGTGACCTGGTTAGGTCGGTATCCTGGTATATAAGATGATGTTATGTTTAGTGACCTGGTTTAGGTCACTATCCTAGTTAGGATGTTGTTATGCTATATGATCTGTTAGATCGGTGTGTTGATATATGGACTGTTATGTGATTATTTGTTTATGTGTACATGATTGATTGGTAAGGGGGTCGGGTTGAGGCATGTCCTGCTTCGTGTTGTAGGCCAGCATACCCAGGGCGGACCGGGCAGACTGCACACCTGGAAGGGTACATAGTCAGGCTGAAGGCCCGGCGAGCAGTCCGGATAGGCTGAAGGCCCCGCAAGGGCGGTCCAGACGTGCCGAGGCTCTGAGAGTGGGCTAGATGGACTAAAGGCCCCGGTGTCGAGGCTCTGAAACTATTTTTAAACTAAAACCCAACAATATATATATATATATATATATATATATATATATATATATATATATATATATACATATATATATATATAGTTAGGTTTTACTTCAAAAATAGTTTCATAAAGTAGAAAAATATGGCAACGGAAGACTTAAAATTTTGAAGATAACATAACATTATATATATATATATATATATATATATATATATATATATATATATATATATATATATATATATATATATATATAATCGCACACATGCACAAAAGAGATGAGTTCATTGTGATGGTTTTGGTTCTTATAGTGGAGGTTAATGCATTTATCACAACAGGTGGTGTGGTGTTAGCACACCACCTGCAATGCCATCACCTCACTATATAGTATGGTGGGGTTATACCTAGGGATGAAGTTTAGAACCGGACCGGTTCAGAACCGGAACCGGTTTTCCTATTTTATAAGAACCGGGAACCAGACTGCTAGTTCTAGCGCCGGTTCCGGTTCTGGTTTTTCGGTTATTTTTCAAATTAGAATCGGTTGAAATATTATAGATGATATGCTATCTTCCGGAGCTTGTAAATGATTCAATACTTAACAAAATTATGACTTTTTACATTCTAAAATAAAGTACAAACACTAAATTACACGATGAAAAAGAATCAAGTAATCCCGACTTCATATGAGTGAGTTATGCGCGTTTTAAAAGCCGGACAAATTCCAAAAAAATGTTGAAACAGAAAATATGCAGCATTGATATGCTGTCTTCCAGGGTCTATAACTGATTCAATATCTAACCAAATTAAGTGTTTTTGTAGTCTAAAATGAACTACAAACACCAAAGTACATGCTGGAAAAAAATTAAGTAATTTCGATGTCATATGAATGAGTTATGCTCATTTTAAAAAATGGGACAGATTCAAAAAAATAAAAAAAGTGTTGAAATAAAAAAAAAACGCAACATCGATATTCTTTCTTTCAGGGCATGTGTCTGATTCAATATCTAACCAAAACATATGTTCGTATAGTCAAAAATGAATTACAAATTCCAAATTACATGTTGAAAAAAAAAATCAAATAATTTCAACTTCATATGAGTGAGTTATGCGTATTTTAAAAAACAGGAAAAATGTTAAACCGGGACCGGTTTTCATAAAAATGAGAAACCGGTAACCGGACCTTATTACCAATTCGGTTTCGGTTCCGTTCCGATTCCGGTTCTGATGGTTCTAGTGCTCATCCCTAATTATACCCTTTGGCCTAAGAGGATTACGCAAGCTCAAAGAAAACAATAACAATACCAATAATTATATTTAGTTCACACAAAATTGGGACAAAAGGAGACAAGGTGTCAAGTAACCCATACTCTAAGCGTAAAGAAAACACCCGGCTTAACTCGAATTCACACTAGATGACCACATGTAATGATATTGTAAGCAAAATGGGCAAGGTAAGCGTGTATAGAATGTAAGGATCTAGCAATAAAACATGGAAAATTTACCAGAAATAAATGTTGAAAATTGATGGGAGACAAGGAAAAGAGGATATAAACTCATGGCATGCACAAAGAGTGAAAAATGGAGGAGAGACACTTAAATTAGATGGAGAAACAAGTGGAGGGAAAAATTATTTAATGTTGATGAATTTCAAATATCAACTACTAGTGAGTCTCCTAGATACTTGAACTATGCCCTTCGCCCCTTCCCCGTTTCTTCTTAAAACATACATTTGTAAATTATCATATAGCAGAACATATCGTGGTTTTATAAAACGCATGAATTCATCTTAGATTCAAGCACTACTACTTAATCTCATCGAAGCGATTCATTATCAACCTATTACACTACATTATTTAAAGGGTAAATTACACGAATGGTCCCTATGGTATGTGGTAATCTGCACGGTTGGTCCCTAATAAAATTTTTTTAACTCGGGTGGTCCTTGTGGTTTGATTTTATTTCGTATTTGGACCTTACCCCTTTTAAAAAGACGGTTTTACCCTTAATATATTTTTTTTATATATTTTAAACCATTTTAAATATTATTACAATAAAAAACTTGGGTCCCACTTTGACCTCTTTATCACTCCAAGTCAAATGTACCCAACCCTAATCACTTTATCCCCTTCAATTGGTCTTCCCACAGCCTCATTCTATACCGTCGTTGGAGCTTTTTTCAGAGCTGGAGAACACCCCGGAATCGGTCGTCCGCCTTCCTTATTTAACTATCTATGCCACTAACACGATCTCACACCATCACAGCCATTGCCCATCAGTTAGCATGTGAAAGATTAGCCAATTAGATCCATCAGAGCTAACATCACTACCGTCATCAGCCTTCTCACTCACGTGAACCACGACCGCCCTGAATCAATTCCAACCATGAACCACGTCCCTCCATTCGAACCAGTGTCTTCTTCGGCGAAGCTGAAGTAGAAGGATACCTCATTGGGCTCTCTGGTGTAACATCCCAAGCTTCAGAAATATGATTTAAGTGATTGAAGTGTAAATTGAGGAAGCTACTCGACGAGTAGGTTCAATTACTCGTCGAGTCGGAGCGGGTTCTGGTCGCGAGTTAAGTGACCAACACGCCGAGTCGGCGGCTGGACTCGACGAGTTGGTGTTGGGAAGAGAAAACCATAATCTTAGGGTTTGCACCTTATTTAAAGGACCTTAAGTCCTCACCTCAGCCTCCTTGTTACCCCTTGAGAGTCAGGAAACCCTAAAATTGTGTGTGAGCCTTTGGAGTGAGCTTGGAAGCTTTGGAAGGAGATTCTAGCAAAGGAGGCTTGTAGATCAAGTGCATAGCATCAAGGGACTCGTATAGATCCAGAATCTACTTCAGTTTGGGCACATTTTTGAGGTAACAAGTTTTTACCTTGATCCCTTCCTTTCTAGATCAACTTATGGATGGATTTGGGGCCATTTTAGTATGTTTAAGATCCATTTCGGATTATGGGTCTAGATCTGAGGTTGCAACTTCAGCCTTGGTCCAGGAAATCATAAAGCATTAGCCCTTGGTTTGGTTGTGAAGCAATCGTGCCTTAAACCCTAGCCCTAGCTTGTTTTGGGCCAATAGCACCTTGTACTTACGTGAGAGTCATGCCCTAGGAGGATGGATCTACAGTATGGAGCCTCTGCATGGCTCAAAAAGTGACTGTATGGATGAAGGACTGAAGAGACTCGACGAGTCGCATGGGTTCACTTGGTGAATCATAAGATGATGGGCATGAACTCAACGAGTTGGATGAACAACTTGGCGAATCTGATGAAGATTTCCATGGACTCGGCGAGTCTGTTTTTGGACTCGGCGAGTCATAGCGCAGAACCCCCAACCTCTTTTGGTTAAGAATCAGATCAGGGAGTTGAGTGGTGACTCAGTGAGTTGGACAGGATAGAACTCAGAGATTGATGGACTCGACGAGTCATGGGGTGACTCGGCGAGTCGAGTCGTGATATGAGAGTTTTCTGAAGTTAAGAGCTCGGCGAGTCAATGGGTTGACTCGGCGAGTAGGGTCAATCAGGAAGGTTGACTTTGGCTAGGACTTTGACTTTAACCCGTTTAACCTTCATGGGTATTATGGTAAATTGGATATTTATGTCAATGGATCATTGATGGCTATAGGTGTTGGAGTCTGGGGCAGTGCTTCGGGATTGTGCTTTCGTGGTTCGGTTCGGCAGTTGCAAGGTGAGTTATCCTCACTATGCCCAAGGGTCTAAGGCACCATGACCGGCCCTTTGATTCGTTATTTGAGATAGTTATTGTTGTCATATGTTAGCTGACATTCTGATAAAAATGATGATTATGTGTTAGCATTGTTGGTTAGATCGGTATCCTGGTAGATTGGATATGACTATGCTTAGTGACCTGTAGTTGGTATGACTGTCTGTATGCTGGTAGGAGATTACCTGTTATATGTGCGCATGTTTGAGCAGTAGTAGAGGGTATTCCATCTTGGTAGGATGATAGGGCCCTAGTATGTTTTTTCTGCAGACTGTTATGTGATTATCTAATAGGTGCACAT